>NW_028260339.1:0-22605 GCF_056163025.1 Triticum urartu | reverse complement strand
TTTTCACTCAATGATTCCTTCGAATTTGCCGACC
This sequence comes from Triticum urartu, assembly GCF_056163025.1. Classification (NCBI taxonomy): domain Eukaryota; kingdom Viridiplantae; phylum Streptophyta; class Magnoliopsida; order Poales; family Poaceae; genus Triticum; species Triticum urartu. The sequence continues at coordinate 22,571 of NW_028260339.1, read as the reverse complement.
AAAAATTCTATATGTCTATTCTATCTATGATATTTCTATATATATAGAATATGATATCTAATATGACATCCGATTTGTCAAAGGGATTGGATTGGTGACTTACCCATTCAGTGACTTTGGCACTGGACGTTCCAAAAACGGGTACTATCGGATCGGGTGAATTAGAGAATAGACAGAGGTCCGTTGGCATTTCAGCCTTTCTTCTCCTTTCAGGGCCTATCCGAAAGAGAATCCAGTACCTCTTGGTCCTGAATATCAGAATAGGACGAACGAACCGGCCTCCGCGGATATCTTTGCTTCGGAACAAAACCCTGCAATCAAATAGATTGTCCCAAGGGCGCCATATTCTAGGAGCCCAAGTTATGCTATTGAAAATTCGTTCCTCTAGCAGTTCCGGTTTGAGCATTCCGTTCCCTTTTTCAAACTCCACTTCTTTTCATATAGCAATCCCTGATCAAAGAGAGAACAATATCCATTTCAAAACATTTCTAACAGATTCCTTAGTTCGGACCGACGAAGTAATGTCACTCGACTATTATCAACCTGACTGCAATCTTTTTCTGTCGGTAAGGATTGCACCAGAGCACCTTCTACTTCTAATAGGCCATGAACTATAGATAGAGAAGAATCATTCTGAGCGAGTACATAAGAAGCGATCCACTTTTTTTCATCGGTTCCAGGGGAAGACCAAAGATCTTGCGCGGCAGGTCCGCCAGAAAAACTCAAAAGAGAAAGAAGTCTCGTTAATCTCTTCATGCTCGTTCCAAGTTCGAAGTACCTTTTGGCCAAAGAAAAACCCGCTTCCTGACACGATTGCCTCTTTATCTTTATATAGATAGATTCTATGGGGTTATTACTTAGTAAGTCTATTTTGTACAAGAGCCCCTCCTATCTGATAGAAAAGGGTCCCATGATCCCGAGCCGATCTTACCTTGGCTCGCAAACCCCAAGTTTGTCTATGAAGAGCTAATCTAATTGTATTTTTTTCTAGAATGGATTTCTTATGTGGAATACTAATGGATAGGGCTTCGTTGCTAAGTGCTACAAGATCTAGTGCACTGGAACTCGTGGTTATGGACCCGAATCCTTTAGTATGGAACATTGTCTTTTCCAAGTAAAAACCCCTAGTATATGAAAGAATGAAAAGGTGCTTTCGTTCTTGTGGAATAAGAAGCCCTCGTACCTTAATGAAAGGAAAATCGTAATTTTTCGTTAGGTATTTGACCAAATAGGATCGTCCAGTTCCTACAGAACCTATCACTAAAATACCCGATAGGGCTAAGCGGAACGAAAAGGGTTTTCCATGAGATGGTAAATGAAAACGATTAGTCCCACACGAGGTTTGGGAATAAGTGATTGTCTGATAATGAGCAAGGAATATACGTCTTTCTGCTAAAGAGGATCTATTAAACTCATAATTCATTAGATCCTTGTTATCAATGCCAACTAGGTATCATAAGTAAATGGATCCCGGTTGTTCAATCCTTTGATAACCAAGGTCATTCTTTGCTAAAGAGAAATGATCACTATGAGTCAGACTCAATAGAATTGGATCCATTCCAAATAGCGAGAATTAGGATTCTTGATCCCTCTCAATCTCTCTTTCAATTCGAGGATCCAGAGAGGTGTTTTCATAGTCATCTCCGAATATTTGCCATCTCGGAATATTTTCGATTTCATTTTTCTATGATATGTCTTTCTATATGAAAATTGGTTATTTACGATGTACGATGATCCCTGTTAAGCATCCATGGCTGAATGGTTAAAGCGCCCAACTCATAATTGGTAAATTTGCGGGTTCAATTCCTGCTGGATGCACACGAACGGGAACATTCCATAAGTCTATTGGAACTGGCTCTCTATCCATGGAATCTCATCCATCATCCATACATAACGAATTGGTATGGTATATTCATACCATAACATAAGAACAATAAGAACTCGAATTCTTATCGATACTGGAACTCAGAGCATAGGAGGGAAAGTCGATTTATGGATGGAATCAAATACGCAGTATTTACAGAAAAAAGTCTTCGTTTATTGGGAAAGAATCAATATACTTTTAATGTCGAATCGGGATTCACTAAGACAGAAATAAAGCATTGGGTCGAACTCTTCTTTGGTGTTAAGGTGGTAGCTGTGAATAGCCATCGACTACCTGGAAAAGGTAGAAGAATAGGACCTATTCTGGGCCATACAATGCATTACAGACGTATGATCATTACCCTTCAACCGGGTTATTCTATTCCACTTCTAGATAGAGAAAAAAACTAAAGGAGAATACTTAATAATACGGCGAAACATTTATACAAAACACCTATCCCGAGCACACGCAAGGGAACCGTAGACAGGCAAGTGAAATCCAATCCACGAAATAATTTGATCCATGGACGGCACCGTTGTGGTAAAGGTCGTAATTCCAGAGGAATCATTACCGCAAGGCATAGAGGGGGAGGTCATAAGCGCCTATACCGTAAAATAGATTTTCGACGGAATCAAAAAGACATATCTGGTAGAATCGTAACCATAGAATACGACCCTAATCGAAATGCATACATTTGTCTCATACACTATGGGGATGGTGAGAAGAGATATATTTTACATCCCAGAGGGGCTATAATTGGAGATACTATTGTTTCTGGTACAAAAGTTCCTATATCAATGGGAAATGCCCTACCTTTGAGTGCGGTTTGAACTATTGATTTACGTAATTGGAAGTAACCAATTAGGTTTACGACGAAACCTAGAAATCGATCACTGATCCAATTTGACTACCTCTACGGGATAGACCTCAACAGAAAACTGTTGAGTAACGGCAGCAAGTGATTGAGTTCAGTAGTTCCTCATAGAAAATTATTGGCTCTAGAGATATGGTAATATGGAGAAGACAAAATTGTTTGAAGCACGCACAGAACCGGAAGCGCCCCTTGTTTCAAAGAGAGGAGGACGGGTTATTCACATTTAATTTGATGGTCAGAGGCAAATTGAAAGCTAAGCAGTGGTAATTAAGACCCCCGGGGGAAAATAGGGATGTCTCCTACGTTACCCATAATATGTGGAAGTATCGACGTAATTTCATAGAGTCATTCGATCTGAATGCTACATGAAGAACATAAGCCAGATGACGGAACGCAGAGACCTAGGATGTAGAAGATCATAACATGAGCGATTCGGCAGATTTGGATTCCTTTCCTATATATCCACTCATGTGGTACTTCATCATATGATTCATATAAGATCCATCTGTCTAGAGATCGTCATATACATCTAGAAAGCCGTATGCTTTGGAAGAAGCTTGTACAGTTTGGGAAGGGGTTTTTTGAGAGAAAAGAAGAATCTACTTCAACCGATATGCCCTTAGGCACGGCCATGCATAACATAGAAATCACACGTGGAAGGGGTGGGCAATTAGCTAGAGCAGCAGGTGCTGTAGCGAAACTCATTGCAAAAGAGGGTAAATCGGCCACTTTAAGATTACCATCTGGGGAGGTCCGTTTAGTATCCCAAAACTGCTTAGCAACAGTCGGACAAGTGGGTAATGTTGGGGTGAACCAAAAAAGTTTGGGTAGAGCCGGATCTAAGTGTTGGCTAGGTAAACGCCCCGTAGTAAGAGGGGTAGTTATGAACCCTGTGGACCACCCCCATGGGGGCGGTGAAGGGAAAGCTCCCATTGGTAGAAAAAAACCCACAACCCCTTGGGGTTATCCTGCGCTTGGAAGAAGAACTAGGAAAAGGAAAAAATATAGCGATAGTTTTATTCTTCGTCGCCGTAAGTAAATACGTAACTAGGAATATGGAAAATTGCATTTTTGGAATTTGCAATAATGCGATGGGCGAACGACGGGAATTGAACCCGCGCATGGTGGATTCACAATCCACTGCCTTGATCCACTTGGCTACATCCGCCCCTTATCCAGCTAAAGGATTTTTTTCTTTTTTCCATTGATCATTATTCTATTTATTCTGACCTCCGTACTTCGATCGAGATATTGGACATAGAATGCCACTCTTTAAAAAGGAAAAAAGGAGTAATCAGCTGTGACACGAAAAAAAACGAATCCTTTTGTAGCTCATCATTTATTGGCAAAGATAGAAAAGGTCAATATGAAGGAGGAGAAAGAAACAATAGTAACGTGGTCCCGGGCATCTAGCATTCTACCCACAATGGTTGGCCATACAATCGCGATTCATAATGGAAAGGAACATATACCTATTTACATAACAAATCCTATGGTAGGTCGCAAATTGGGGGAATTCGTGCCTACTCGGCATTTCACGAGTTATGAAAATGCAAGAAAGGATACTAAATCTCGTCGTTAACTGAATTCTGAATAGAAAGATTAAGAAGAAAAAAAGATTCAAAATAAAGTAAAGGTAGGCGGGGAATAACCTTATTTATGACAAGTTTCAAACTAGTAAAGTATATCCCTAGGATAAAGAAGAAGAAAAGTGGGCTAAGGAAACTCGCAAGGAAAGTTCCAACCGATCGTCTACTTAAGTTCGAGAGAGTTTTCAAAGCACAAAAACGTATCCCTATGTCTGTTTTCAAAGCACAAAGAGTTCTTGACGAGATTCGCTGGCGTTACTACGAGGAAACTGTTATGATACTGAACCTCATGCCCTATCGAGCATCTTATCCCATCTTAAAGTTGGTTTATTCGGCAGCCGCAAATGCTACTCATTATAGGGATTTCGACAAAGCGAATTTATTTATTACTAAAGCCGAAGTCAGTAGGAGTACTATTATGAAGAAATTCAGACCTCGAGCTCGAGGACGTAGTTTCCCCATAAAAAAAAGCATGTGTCATATAACAATTGTACTAAATATAGTAAAGAAATCTAAATAACCTTTAGATCCATCTAAGATTTCGATTCCCAGTAAAAAAAATATAGAATAGAAAAATATGGGACAAAAAATAAATCCACTCGGTTTCAGACTTGGTACAACCCAAAAACACCATTCCTTTTGGTTCGCACAACCAAAAAATTATTCTGAAGGTCTACAGGAAGATAAAAAAATAAGGGATTGTATCAAGAACTATATACAAAAGAATAGGAAAAAGGGCTCGAATAGAAAAATAGAATCAGACTCAAGTTCCGAAGTAATTACACATAATAGAAAAATGGACTCAGGTTCAAGTTCCGAAGTAATTACACATATAGAAATCCAAAAAGAAATCGATACGATCCACGTCATAATCCATATTGGATTCCCAAATTTATTAAAGAAAAAAGGAGCAATCGAAGAATTAGAGAAAGATCTACAAAAGGAAATTAACTCTGTAAACCAGAGATTTAATATTTCTATCGAAAAAGTTAAAGAACCTTATAGACAGCCTAACATTCTTGCAGAATATATAGCTTTCCAATTAAAAAATAGAGTTTCATTCCGAAAGGCAATGAAAAAAGCCATTGAATTAACTAAAAAAGCAGATATAAGGGGAGTAAAAGTAAAAATTGCGGGTCGTCTCGGAGGAAAAGAAATTGCACGCGCCGAATCTATTAAAAAGGGTAGACTTCCCCTCCAAACAATTCGCGCTAAAATTGATTATTGCTGCTATCCAATTCGGACTATCTATGGAGTATTAGGTGTAAAAATTTGGATATTCGTAGACGAAGAATAAGTAATCTTGTCTTCGGATTCTGTCCATTGATAGAATAAAAAATGACAAGAGACTTTTTTCCTGAAATCCCTGCAAAAGAAGAAATTATACCTCTTTCTATAAGATTTAATGAAAATTGATAAATCATTTAATATAATTGCTATGCTTAGTGTGTGACTCGTTATTTTTTTCTTTTTTTTAAGAAAAAAACTTAGTAATTATAGAAAATTAACTAATAACCAACCTATTGCTTCGTATTGTCGAGATCCTAACTAAGAAACAGTCACTATATGAATAAATACCTCTATCATAACATAAATGAGTAGATGTGTCATATAGTTGTAGCAACTGCAATTTTTTCTCTAAAAAAGAAAAGGGATTCTAGGTTGTGAAGCAAAACTAAAGGGATGTGGATAAAGGGAGGGATGATAGAAAGAAGGAAGAGGAAATAAATAAGATATAGGATTCCACTATGTATGGTCTATGAATTACATCATAAAAGGCAATGTGATAAAGCATCAATATAATAAAAATAATAGAGAATTAAAAATTGTAACTTGAAACAAGAACTACAAATTTAAAGCAATAATAAAGAGCCGCCCGGGTTAATAAAACTGAGAAAATTAACTCGGAAAGAAATTTTTTGGAAGCTCCGTTGCGGGATTCAGACCTAACCATTCAAGGAGAAGCAGTGGGAACGACAGAACCTATGATTCCATAGGATTTTATTGAAAAGAATCCTAACACTTCATTGGGTGGGATGGCGGAACAAACCAAAAAAATTGTCTTATTTGGTAAGTTTATAAATTAACAAATAAGACAGGAAAGAGTAAATATTCGCCCGCGAAATTCTTATTGAATTAGAATACTTTACCGCGATTCAATAAGAGTAAAAATAAGGATTTTTTTAAGAAGGATTACATTATCTATAAATATAGAATTTAGATAAATATACACACACATCTGGATATATTCTAGATCTTCTTTTTTGACTATATATTATATTTTTCTGTTTTAACAAATTCAATATAAAAAAAACCGAACTTTTTCTATTATCTATTAATGTGTATCTATCCGTACCGTAATATTTTGGAATATTATGAATTAGAGAAATTTACATGCTTTCTGATTCCATTCGCGAGGAGCTGGATGAGAAGAAACTCTCATGTCCAGTTTTGCAGTAGAGATGGAACTAAGAAAGAGAACCATCGACTATAACCCCAAAAGAACCAGATTTCGCAAACAACATAGAGGAAGAATGAAAGGAAAATCCTGCCGAGGCAATCGTATTTGTTTTGGTAGATATGCTCTTCAAGCACTTGAACCCGCTTGGATCACGGCGAGACAGATAGAAGCAGGACGAAGAGCAATAACACGATATGCACGTCGTGGTGGAAAAATATGGGTACGTATATTTCCCGACAAACCGGTTACACTAAGACCCACGGAAACACGTATGGGCTCGGGAAAGGGGTCCCCCGAATATTGGGTATCCGTTGTTAAACCTGGTCGTATACTTTATGAAATGGGGGGAGTATCTGAAACTGTAGCTAGAGCAGCTATCTCCATAGCTGCCAGTAAAATGCCCATACGAAGTCAATTTATTCGATTAGAGATATAGAACCCTAAAAGGGGTATGGAAGATAAAAAAAAATGCTCGGTTTTTCTTTCTGGAAAGACAATATTTCTTTCATCCTTTTGCATTGAAATAACAAATTGAAATCAAAATAATATGATTCAACCTCAGACCCTTTTAAATGTAGCAGATAATAGTGGAGCTCGAAAATTGATGTGTATTCGAGTCATAGGAGCTGCTGGTAATCAGCGATATGCTCGTATTGGTGATGTTATTGTTGCTGTAATCAAAGACGCATTGCCCCAAATGCCTCTAGAAAGATCCGAAGTAATTCGAGCTGTAATTGTACGTACATGTAAAGAGTTCAAATGCGAAGACGGTATAATAATCCGCTATGATGACAATGCTGCGGTTATAATTGATCAAAAAGGCAATCCAAAAGGAACTCGAGTTTTTGGCGCGATTGCCGAGGAATTGAGAGAATTGAATTTTACCAAAATAGTTTCATTAGCTCCTGAAGTATTATAAATACTAGTAGGCGAAATTGAGACCAAAGAATTAATTTAGTAGATTGTGTTTTACGTATATGTTTTAAAATCCAAAATGAAAAAAAAAAAAAGAAAACATGTTGATTATAGAAAAATTAGGAGGAACCTAGAATTAGAGTCTTATGGGCAAGGACACTATTGCTGATTTACTAACCTCTATAAGAAATGCGGACATGAATAAAAAAGGAACAGTTCGAGTAGTATCTACAAATATTACCGAAAACATTGTTAAAATACTTCTACGAGAGGGTTTTATTGAAAGTGTTCGGAAACATCAGGAACGTAACAGATATTTCTTGGTTTCAACTTTGCGACATCAAAAGAGAAAGACTATAAAAGGAATATATAGAACAAGAACCTTTTTAAAGCGTATCAGCCGACCCGGCTTACGAATTTATACCAACTATCAAGGAATTCCTAAAGTTTTGGGTGGAATGGGAATTGCTATTCTTTCTACTTCTCGAGGAATAATGACAGATCGAGAAGCTCGACTAAACAGAATTGGGGGAGAAGTCTTATGTTATATATGGTAATCGCCCCGCCTATAGTGCTCGAATTCTATCTCGCCCTTCCTATTTTTAAAATAAAAATAGAAAAATAGGAGAAAAAAAATATGACAGAAAAAAAAAATAGGAGAGAAAAAAAAAACCCGAGAGAAGCAAAAGTAACTTTCGAAGGTTTAGTTACGGAAGCCCTACCCAATGGAATGTTCCGCGTTCGGCTAGAGAATGACACCATCATCCTAGGCTATATTTCAGGAAAGATACGGTCTAGTTCTATACGAATACTGATGGGGGATAGGGTCAAAATTGAAGTAAGTCGTTATGATTCAAGCAAGGGACGTATAATTTATAGACTTCCCCATAAGGATTCGAAGCGTATCGAAGACTCGAAGGATAGCGAAGATTTGAAGGATAGCGAAGATTTGAAGGATACCAAAGATTCAAAGGATTAGGTTTTTCTTTTTTTTTCTAGGGTAATAAATTCTAAGTTCTAAAATTCAAGCGAAGAGACTTATTTTTTCCAAAAGATTAGATTCATAGTTTAAAAAAGGATACGGAAATATGAAAATAAGAGCTTCCGTTCGTAAAATTTGTACAAAATGTCGACTGATTCGTAGGCGTGGACGAATTAGAGTCATTTGCTCTAATCCGAAGCATAAACAAAGACAGGGGTAATCTTTCGAAAAAGAACTTTACTTTCTAAAAAGTAAAAAAAAGTACCCGCGGAAATGTTCCAATTCCAAATAAAATAATTTCATTTAAAATAATTAAAGTAAAGGGTTTATTTTACCCTGAAACGGATATCTTTGTATCTTTTTTTCTTTTTTTTATTTCTAACTCATATTTATGAGATAATAAAATATGGCAAAAGCTATACCAAAAATTGGTTCACGTAAGAAAGTGCGTATTGGTTTACGTAGGAATGCACGTTTTAGTTTACGGAAGAGTGCACGTAGAATAACAAAAGGGGTTATTCATGTTCAAGCTAGTTTCAACAATACCATTATAACTGTTACAGACCCACAAGGTCGGGTGGTTTTTTGGTCCTCGGCCGGTACTTGTGGATTCAAAAGCTCAAGAAAAGCATCACCCTATGCTGGTCAAAGAACAGCAGTAGATGCTATTCGTACAGTAGGTTTGCAACGAGCAGAAGTTATGGTAAAGGGCGCTGGTAGTGGAAGAGATGCCGCATTACGAGCCATTGCTAAAAGTGGTGTGCGATTAAGTTGTATACGCGATGTAACACCTATGCCGCATAATGGATGTCGACCGCCTAAAAAAAGACGTCTGTAAAAGAATTAACCCGCTTTCAACTTTCATTTCAAGAGAAATAAACGATTCAATGATAAAATAATAATACTAGTCTATTATGGTTCGAGAGGAGGTAGCAGGATCCACTCAAACACTACAGTGGAAGTGTGTTGAATCAAGAGTAGATAGTAAGCGCCTTTATTATGGTCGTTTCATTCTGTCCCCGCTTAGAAAAGGTCAAGCGGACACCGTCGGTATTGCCTTGCGAAGAGCTTTACTTGGAGAAATAGAAGGAACATGTATCACACGTGCAAAATTTGGGAGCGTGCCGCACGAGTATTCTACAATAGCAGGTATTGAAGAATCCGTACAAGAAATTTTACTAAATTTGAAAGAAATTGTATTGAGAAGTAATCTCTATGGAGTTAGAGACGCATCCATTTGCGTCAAAGGTCCTAGATACATAACTGCTCAAGATATCATCTTACCGCCTTCCGTAGAAATCGTTGATACGGCACAACCTATAGCTAACTTGACAGAGCCCATTGATTTCTGTATTGATTTACAGATCAAGAGAGATCGTGGATATCAGACAGAACTCAGAAAGAACTATCAAGATGGAAGTTATCCTATAGATGCTGTATCCATGCCTGTTCGAAATGTGAATTATAGTATTTTTTCTTGTGGGAATGGAAATGAAAAACACGAGATACTTTTTCTAGAAATATGGACTAATGGAAGTTTAACCCCTAAGGAAGCACTTTATGAGGCTTCTCGTAATTTGATTGATTTATTTCTTCCTTTTCTACACGCGGAGGAAGAGGGCGCTAGTTTCGAAGAAAATAAAAACAGGTTTACTCCACCCCTTTTTACTTTTCAAAAAAGATTAACTAATCTAAAGAAAAACAAAAAAGGAATTCCATTGAATTGTATTTTTATTGATCAATTAGAATTGACTTCTAGAACGTATAATTGTCTAAAAAGGGCCAATATACATACACTATTGGACCTTTTGAGTAAGACTGAAGAAGATCTTCTGAGAATTGACAGTTTTCGTATGGAAGATAGAAAACATATATGGGACACTCTAGAGAAGCATCTCCCAATTGATTTACTTAAGAATAAACTCTCGTTTTAAATCCATTGCAATTTTTTTTCTTCTTCTTTTTCGAGTTAGAATAAAAAGAAAACAATTTAGCATCTTTGGTACAATCTATATTTTCGCGAAATGGATCATAATAAAATGGATTTTAGGTATCTAGGGAAGATTCACTTGGAAGTAACTATTTCCTAGATACCTATGGTACTTCACGGTTGAATGAATCAAAAAATATCTAAAAAAGACCTAAAGTTAATGATTTATCAATGGGTAATGTTGCTCCAATACCTAACCAAAGAGCTACTACAGTACCGATTAAAAAAACGGTCGTAGCTACTGGGCGGCGAAATGGATTTTGGAATTTATTGACATTCTCTAGAAAAGGTACTGTCAATAAGCCTGTTGGCACAGAAACCATTAAAAGAACGCCCAATAACTTATTGGGTACCGTACGGAGTATTTGAAACACGGGAAAGAAGTACCACTCGGGTAATATTTCCAGAGGAGTTGCAAACGGATCTGCCGGTTCACCAATCATTGATGGCTCGAGAACCGCTAAACCTACATTACATGCAATAGTACCTAGAATTACTACTGGAAAAATATATAAAAGATCGTTGGGCCATGCGGGTTCCCCGTAATAATTATGTCCCATCCCTTTAGCTAATTTAGCTCTTAATACAGGATCATTTAAGTCTGGTTTCTTTGTTATTGGGATAGGTGAACTCTTTAGGATCCATCCCCCAAAGGAACCGGACATGAGAATTTATCATCATCCGGCTCGAGCAAGAGTGAAAGAAATAAGACCGCGGAAGATCCTTAATAGAATTAAGGTTTATAATGACTCAATGACTCTAGGCAAGAAAAGCTTTATCAGATTCTCTTTTCCGAAGTTGCACCTACAACTACTCATTGAAAATAATCCTATTCTTATGGGTAAATGCTCAATATCCAAGTGGGCTTACAAATTTGATCATGATCAATTGCTTTGTGGATTGTCTCATGTCTCTTGATTAGTTGGTATTTATCCCCTCAATATCGCAAGTTTCTTACCTCCAAACAAAATATTTACTTGTTACTAATAAAAAATCAAAAAGTTTAGCCTACATTCTTCCTTAGATCCCTTCTTTTACTCCGATAGTATTGCGGATCACAATCGATGCAAAGAAAATGAATGCATTTCCATACTATAATAAAAAGGTAAGTGTAATAAATAGAGAACTGGATCATGTCACATGACTTATTCCATTTCTACTCTATGGGATCTTACGGAGCCTGTTCATGGATGACATGGTTGCGGTATGATCATAGAAGATATTCTCCTCAAGTGAACCAGCCTATCCTTCCTAGGTAGGGGACTTACATGTTGATTGGATGCGGAGACACCTTTGGTTGTGAATTCTAATGTGGCAGATCCAATTCTTTATCTGCATGGCCAAATCAATAATTCAAGTCACACACTCCCATAATCCGCCTTTTTTCTTTCGTAAAATTAACTTCAACTATTTGTATTGTATAAAAATACTTTGGAGTTGAAGAGAAGTATCCAAATGACATGTGTTATTTTACAATAACCCATGCTTGTAGCAATGAAATACCAAAACCTACCCGATATGATATATGATAATTATAATTCTCTATGATATGCCTTCCCTATAAAGGACCCGAAATACCTTGCTTACGTATCATTGGAAAGTGCATTAACATAAATACGGCAGTAAGCAGAGGCAGTACAAAGGTATGTAAACTATAAAAACGAGTCAAAGTGGATTGGCCCACACTAGCACTTCCGCGTAATAACTCCACTAAAGGCGATCCTATTACCGGAATGGCGTCAGGTACACCTGTCACAATTTTGACTGCCCAATAGCCAATTTGATCCCAAGGCAAAGAATAACCAGTTACACCAAATGATGCAGTCAAAACAGCCAAAACCACACCTGTGACCCAAGTTAATTCGCGGGGTTTTTTAAATCCCCCTGTGAGATACACACGAAATACATGCAGGATCATCATTAAAACCATCATACTTGCTGACCATCGATGAACTGATCGGATTAACCAACCAAAGTTGGCCTCGGTCATTATGTATTGAACCGAGGAAAAAGCCTCTGTAACGGTTGGTCGGTAGTAAAAAGTCATAGCAAAACCGGTAGCGACTTGTACTAGAAAACAAGTAAGTGTAATTCCCCCTAAACAATAAAATATGTTGACATGGGGAGGAACATATTTACTAGTTATATCATCTGCAATTGCCTGAATCTCAAGACGTTCCTCAAACCAATCATATACTTTATTGAGATAGGTAACTAACCCGAGTCCCCCTCTAAGAGCCGTATATGAAAATTTCATCTCGTACGGCTCAAGCAGAAACACAAAAATTTTCAACGAATATTAGAAAAAAGGTTCAAAACTTCATCAGCCACTGAATTGGGTCGATTTGCCTTGAAGATATCAAATAAGAAAAATCCGGAATATCTTCTTTGTGATGATAATGCCAAAAAATCTCAAGTTGGCGCGTCTTTCTTTCTTCCTTTCCCTTATGTTGGTCATTAGAGGCTTCTTGACTTTTCTCTTCCCTATAAAGGATTTGTTTTTTTATGCGTAATATAGAAATTATCTTGTTGAGATCCTATGAATCAGTTCAATTAAAACCTTAGATTCATACTAGAGCCACGATGATTTAGTCTCAAGCTAAACAAAAGGCAAGGGTTCTTCGAATAAGAACCGCTTGATAATCATTTATTGAATCAGTGTAATGACTCGACAAAATCGAGAGAAAAAAAGTTGTCTTTTGGGCAAACAAAATTGGAAGGAAGAAAATTTCTTTTTTATTTTTATTTAAGAACTACTTGAATTTTTCAGTCTGGTTGCGAGGTCTTAATAGTGAGTATGAATCATAGTTCCATTTTTTTTTGATCCACTCTATCTATTTCGTGTTCCAGATACTAGAATAAATAATATCTGACGAATTAGAATCATCTTGATAGAGATAACAGGCCCTTTCTATGTATTATCAATAGGATCAATTCTAACAAGTCACACACTCATATTCCAGAGATACCGAAACAAAAAAATTCCGCGGTCGAACTACCATAATATCTAGAAATGTAGATCTTAAACTAGAAAGGCTTTTTTGGATGGAAAAACTCTGACTTCCTAGTTTTAGTTAGTAAAACCTAATTGGTTAAAATTCCGTCCAGTAAAACGGAAGAATTATAAATTTCTAAAATGATAGATAGGAATATAGCGAATAAAGCCATTGCGATCCCCATAAAAGGAGTAGTCCCCCAACCCGGGGCGACTTTCCCATATTCCGAATTCAAGGGTTTCAGTAAACTACCTGCACCAGTTCGTTTTGGCCTAGGTTTAGAACTATCTTCAACGGTTTGTGTAGCCATAAATTCTATTTAATCATTGGTGTTGACTTTGTATACTATTCCGTTGTAGTTGTAAATACACGATCTTTTCGTAGATCCATTGTAATCTTGAAATTCTATAAAAATGGAAACAGCAACTTTAGTCGCCATCTCCATATCTGGTTTACTTGTAAGCTTTACTGGGTATGCCTTATATACCGCGTTTGGGCAACCCTCTCAACAATTAAGAGATCCATTCGAAGAACACGGAGACTAATTTAAGTAAGAAGTCTCCCAGATAGGGGGACTTCTTACTTAAATGAAATTATTTTATTCTTTTAGTTGGAGTTGGTGGAACCTTAGGTGGTTCTCGGAAGAAGATAGCGAAAAAAATTATCCCTAAAGTCGAAACTAAAAGGAACGTATAAACCAATGCTTCCATAGATTCGATCCTGGTTTATTTACAATTATAACTTCCACACCTATTCATTTGTCATTTGGGATAATTTCCCATATAAAGAAAGAAAAAGAGTCAAAGAAAGGATGGGAGATGTTTCCCATGTCAAATCAAAAAAGAGAGGTGAAAGATACTATAACAATGTGTATCAAACTGCCTGTTTCCTTGTAGTTGGATCTCCCACTTTTTGGAATGTTCCAAATTCCACTTGAGCATCCAAATCTGGATCAATACCAGCAAAAACATCTCGGAACAATGTTCTAGCGCCATGCCAAATGTGTCCGAAAAAGAAGAGCAAAGCAAAGGTAGCATGACCAAAAGTGAACCAACCCCTTGGACTGCTGCGAAAAACACCATCAGATTTCAAAGTAGCCCGGTCTAATTCAAAAATTTCCCCTAATTGAGAACGCCTCGCATATTTTTTTACAGTAGCAGGATCAGAATAACTTACTCCATTAAGTTCGCCACCATAGAACTCCACCGTTACACCTACTTGTTCAACACTATATTTGGATTCTGCTCTTCTAAAAGGAACGTCTGCTCTAACAATTCCCTCCTCATCTACCAAAACAACCGGAAATGTTTCAAAAAAAGTAGGCATACGGCGTACAAAAAGCTCACGTCCTTCTTTATCTCTAAAGACGGGATGTCCTAACCATCCAACAGCTATTCCATCCCCATTGTCCATTGAGCCTGCTCTGAATAATCCCCCTTTTGCCGGATTATTACCAATATAATCATAAAAGGCTAATTTTTCGGGAATTTTAGACCAAGCTTCTGATAAACTAAGATTTTCGGCTAAACCATTGCTAACTCTTCGATATATTTCTTGCTGAAAGTATCCCTGATCCCACTGATAACGAGTAGGCCCAAATAATTCGATTGGGGTCGTTGCTGACCCATACCACATAGTTCCAGCAACTACGAAAGCTGCAAAAAAAACAGCAGCGATACTACTGGAAAGTACAGTTTCAATATTGCCCATACGTAATCCTTTATATAGACGTTGAGGCGGACGGACACTAAGATGGAATAAGCCCGCTAATATACCCAATGTACCCGCAGCAATATGATGAGAAGCTATTCCCCCCGGAACAAAAGGATCAAAACCTTCTGCACCCCACGCTGGATTTACAGCTTGTACTTTTCCAGTTAGTCCATAAGGATCGGATACCCATATCCCAGGACCATACAAACCCGTTACATGAAATGCCCCAAAGCCAAAGCAAGCCACCCCTGCAAGAAATAAATGAATTCCAAAGATCTTGGGCAAATCCAAAGAGGGTTTTCCCGTCCGCTCATCAGAGAATATTTCTAGGTCCCAATATACCCAATGCCAGATCGCTGCCAAGAAACACAAGCCAGAAAACACAATATGCGTACCTGCCACACCTTCATAACTCCAAATACCCGGATTTGTTACAGTTCCTCCTGAAATACTCCAACCACCCCACGAATCCGTTATTCCTAAACGAGTCATGAAGGGAATTACGAACATACCTTGTCTCCACATTGGATCCAGAACAGGATCAGAGGGATCAAAAACTGCTAATTCGTATAAAGCCATTGAGCCAGCCCAACCAGAAACTAGAGCTGTGTGCATTATATGCACCGCAAGCAATCGACCCGGATCATTCAATACGACAGTATGAACACGATACCAAGGCAAACCCATGGAAATACCCCTTTAGCAAAGAAAAATAGACACGATGTCGCTTTATTTTATCGCATTGAAAAAGACTATCCATATCCTATGTACCTAACCCTTCTAGGGGATTCTGTGTCAGAAAGCGCGAATATTTATTTCATTCCATTAAAAATAAGAAGCCAATTCTGTTCATAAGAAGAAAGAGAAGCAGATCTATTCTATACTCGATAAGTGCCAATATGCAATGGGTAACTTGGCCAATTTGGAAAAAACGAAGAATAGATCGCTACCCCTCTTTGTTTAGCATTCAAATCACCCATTCCCTTTTCTTTATTCAATCTGTCTTACATTCCTTATATGTATAACCTTTCAATCTACGTATTAATAGAATCTATAATATTCATATAGAATAAGAATAAAAATTAAGACAATAAACTGCGGATTCTTTCTTTCTGTTCCATTCTTACGTTTCCATATTAAAGTGTGGTTTTCTTACTTAAATTTAATAATATTAATCTAATATGCCCATTGGTGTTCCAAAAGTACCTTACCGGATTCCTGGAGATGAAGAAGCGACTTGGGTTGACTTATACAATGTTATGTATCGAGAAAGGACACTTTTTTTAGGTCAAGAGATTCGTTGCGAGATCACGAATCATATTACAGGTCTCATGGTATATCTGAGTATAGAAGATGGAATTAGTGATATTTTTTTGTTTATAAACTCCCCAGGCGGGTGGCTAATCTCAGGAATGGCTATTTTTGATACGATGCAAACGGTGACACCAGATATATATACAATATGCCTCGGAATAGCCGCCTCCATGGCGTCCTTCATTCTGCTTGGAGGAGAACCCACCAAGCGTATAGCATTCCCTCACGCGAGGATTATGCTTCACCAACCTGCTAGTGCTTATTATCGGGCAAGGACACCAGAATTTTTACTAGAAGTAGAAGAGTTACACAAAGTTCGCGAAATGATCACAAGGGTTTATGCAGTAAGAACAGGCAAGCCTTTTTGGGTTGTATCCGAAGACATGGAAAGGGATGTTTTTATGTCAGCAGACGAAGCCAAAGCTTATGGACTTGTCGATATTGTAGGGGATGAAATGATTGACAAGCACTGCGATACTGATCCAGTGTGGTTTCCAGAAATGTTTAAGGATTGGTAGTGTCCGGATTTCTTGTAAAGTTATTTCACAGCTAAATTCGTGTTTTCCTCGATTTAATAGAAAATAGAAAGACTTCATGATGAGCAATCATCAGGTTAAGATGGATCTAAACCAATCCATTTTTTTCTATATACATACAACATGCCGACGGTTAAACAACTTATTAGAAACGCAAGACAGCCAATACGAAATGCTCGAAAAACGGCCGCGCTTAAAGGATGCCCTCAGCGTCGAGGAACATGTGCTAGGGTGTATGTGCGACTCGTTCAGATCATGACTTCAAACAAATATAAAAAAAATTGAAGTATCCATGATTAGTACCAATGAATAGGATATAGCTTCTCTATCCTAGATTTCTATGGTATATGGAATTTATGGTTTCCTTTGGTGCAAATCCAATTATCTAAATTGGAAATAAGAAGCAATTCTCCCATTGGTAGCAAATGGTTATCCATTAAGCGGAGGAAATAGTAATAAAAAGAAAAAGGCTTATGCTCCTTTATCTTAAAAGAACGGACTAACAGGGTCAGCTACTTAGCCAACTTTCATAATTAAATACCGTCACTGTATGGATAACTCTTATTGTGAAAAGAGCTATTTACTCTATAATGGATAGGTAGAGCCAAAGAATGTGGACTATACAAGTTCGCAATACCTTTTGATGAAAGAAAGGGCTCCGGTGTATAGAGAGGGCCTCACCGTTTAAAAGGGAACCATAGAAACGATGGAACCCACTATTTTTTTTAGTATTATTAGAATGAATTTGTTATTTCGTATAGAAATAACTGAACGGAGTGGAATAAAAAATCGTGGTTGGGAAGGTTACTATAGCAAAAGCCATTGGAATTAATATTTTATATATCGGAATAATTAGTTTTGTTATTAATGAGAAAAAGGGTGGCTAAAAGAAGAGAAATCATTAGTTATTCATTAAGGTTAATTTGATTCAATGACCAGAGTTCCGCGAGGATATATAGCCCGGAGACGACGAACAAAAATGCGTTCATTTGCCTCAAACTTTAGAGGGGCTCATTTAAGACTTAATCGAATGATTACCCAACAGGTAAAAAGAGCTTTTGTTTCCTCTCATCGAGATAGAGGTAGGCAAAAGAGGGATTTTCGTCGTTTGTGGATCACTCGGATAAACGCAGCAACGCGGGTATATAAAGTATTCGATAGTTATAGTAAATTAATACACAACCTGTACAAGAAGAAATTGATTCTTAATCGTAAAATGCTTGCACAAGTAGCTGTATCAAATCCAAATAATCTTTACACGATTTCCAATAAAATAAAGATCATCAATTAAAGGTATAAATAAAGTAATATACTGGAATAATAAAAGATGAATTCCCGGAGAGGGAACTCCGGGAAGATACAATAAATTAAGATTAAGTGGTAGGAATCAACGAGCTGGATTACTTTCTTTATAATATATATAGGTCTGGCCCTTTCGAATTCGAATAAAACATCAACAATCGGAACTTAAGTTCCGGTTGTTGTTTCTTAAATTTTGGTTGTTGTTTCTTAAGTTTCGATTGGAATTGTACTTTTGCGTTAATTGAGGAATATGTCTATTTTTTCTGGGTCTAGAACCTGTAATTATTGAAATTGACTGGGCTTGAAATTGCTTTTCGTTCTCATAGTTACGAAACGGTAAGAAAGATAAAATACGAGCCTGTTTTATAGCAAGAGTAATTAATCGTTGTTGTTTCAAGGTTAATCTATTTATTCGTCTCGATAATATTTTTCCTTGTTCACTAATAAATCTATTAATTAAACTCATGTTTCTATAATCAATTCGATCTCCCGGGCCAATCCGGGGACGCCTACGAAAAGGTTGTTTAGATTTACGAAAAGGTTGCTTGAATTTACGAAAAGTTTGCTTGGATTTACGAAAGGGTTGCTTGGATTTATTAAAAGTTTGCTTGGATTTACTAAAGGGTTGCTTAGATTTAAGAAAAGGTTGTTTAGATGTATACATGATTTATTCCTTATTTAAAATTTGAAAATTTGAAAATTCACTTCTTTATTTTATTAATTTAGGATCCAGAAGAAGTAGTTTTTCTTTGATCCATATCTTATTTGATTCATATTATAGTATATGAATACCCTCTATACATATGAAATAATATCTACCGGAAATCAGATGAGTTGATTTGTATTTTGTATTCTATACTATGTTTTCTTTATATATTAAATATGAAGTTCTTACTCTTTCTGTTGTTTGGAAAGATCAAACACACGATGTTCCTATTTCTTTATTTCGTGATGAGTCGTATGCTTGCGACAATAACGACAAAATTTTTTGAATTCTAATTGTCCGGGTGTATTGTGGCGATTCTTTTGAGTACTATATCTAGAAATCCCCGTCGATTCCTCATTGGCACCTTTTCGAACACAACTGATGCATTCCAAAATAACTCTGATTCTAACATCTTTTCCCTTGGCCATGAACCTCCTTTTCTTTTTGGATTGACTTAACTTAATTCTTCTACTTATTCTTTTATTCTTCTATTTTGAATCCGAAGAAGAAGAATAAAATTCATTAGAATAATTTTTTTTTATTCTTTAATTAAGTAATAAAAAATAGAGAAATAATTAAAGAATACAATCCTTGTCGAATTAGCAAAGATTTTGGTTCGAAATCCTTTCATTTAATTAGCCAGCCCCGCCTTTTCTATGCTCTGATTTCTGAGGCCTTATTTAGCTTGGGTACCCCTTTAAATTGAATTTCTATTTTCAAAAATGGGGTTTACCAAATTTTTAATGACTCTGAGGTTCAACCCAATCCATCTTTTCTTTCTTTTTCCTTCCGATACTAAAAAAAGATTGAAAAGGATCAAATTTTGTCATATCACGAAGAAATCTATCCCTCCCATAGCAATAACTAGAATTAAAAAAAAGGGAATGACAAAGCATCTGGGAATAAACGATTAATTTCTATCAATAAACCTGCTAAAGCACCAAACCATAGAGTACTTAGCACGGGTGCTACAGAGAGATATGTTTTTATATCCCGCATTGAAAATCCTCCTTCCTTGTTGGAATACATATATGATCATAAACTCTTGCCCAAGATTGTTATGCTATATATAAAATGAACCATATCGACGAAATTTTCCTATCCCTAAAAAAGAAAAAGATGACCCCTTCTTCCTATATATTACCAAGGAAAAGTAATCCTTCTTTTATAGGCGAAATTATATTGGATTTTATATGTATATAATTCCTTAATTATATGAGACCAAAAAGAAGAAATGACACGAGGGTTCTATATATAGATAGAGAAAGAAAGAAGAAGAAAATTATGATGTGGAAAAGAAGACAGGAATTGTGTACAATGGCATTGTACAACAATTTAATTTGGAAAAGGGATGTAGCGCAGCTTGGTAGCGCGTTTGTTTTGGGTACAAAATGTCACAGGTTCAAATCCTGTCATCCCTACCTATTACTTCTTTCTTCTTTATAGGCAGTAGCGACGAGATCAATTAAAGTAAAGTGGGTATAACTTGAATTTGTGGAGACTATACGTACGTGAGATACATTAGGAATAGAAAAAGATTTTCTTTTTGAATGAATGAAAGCGCTCTTAGTTCAGTTCGGTAGAACGCGGGTCTCCAAAACCCGATGTCGTAGGTTCAAATCCTACAGAGCGTGATTCCATCTATTTTATGTCGAAGCAGAGTAAAATAACTTAACAAAATTGAATTGTAACTCCAATTTCAATTTGACCTCCTCTCTGGTCTGGAGGAGGTCAATCAAAAAAAAAAAATGACTCAATCAAAGATCCAACTGATCCCCACGCCTGTATTGCAAATACGCAGTCACGAATAATCCCGCTAAAGTAATAGGAATTAGGCCTAAGACGATTCCAAATAGAAAAACTTCAATCATTTCGATTTGTTCGAGGGGATAAAAAAAGAGGTACGATCTATCCCTAAATAGTACTCTAAATTATCCACGAATCTCAATGACCAAGAAAAGAATTCCTAATTAGTCTGGAAAAGAGTCGTAGAATGCCAGGAATCCCAAAGAAAGATTTTTCTTTTCTGAATTATAATTATTCAGTCAATTCAAATAAGGCGTATCTTGTTCAAGCCAATAAATAGAGCTGGGGTTATAGTTAAAGCAGCCAGTAGAAAACCAAAATAACTAGTTAAAGTAAGCATGAAAGAGTTAAATTCCATTTATTTTTTTTTACTACACTACATATGTTGGTAAAGCATTTACCTAAGTTATGGAAAATTCATAATTCATCAGTTATTTTAGATAATACTAAAAAACAAGATAGAGTAAGATACAGAAGTGTAAAAGAAAGTGGATTCATCAGATGATACATGAGTCCCTAATTCCGAATCAAGAGATTTGTTGTGGAATTTGTCAATTGAGTAAAGTAATAATATTAAGAACTAGATCATCTAACCCCATTGAATGAAAAAAAGAAATTCAATTTTCAGGGAAATTTTTGAATAAGAGATAAATAAACAATTGAATTTGAAAAAAAAAACTTCTTTCTATTTTGGATAATTTCTTTTTCAATAGGACCCTCTTTTTGGAGTGAACGATCGAATATTCCCCTATTCCTTCTTATTTTAACTGATTGTATTCCATATGGAATAAGAGGAGAACAAAAGCATTCCACGACCTGCCAAGGGGCTGTTAAAAAAAAAAAAAAAAGAAAGCTCTTCCTTGAATTTACTTTATTTTTATTCCTTTTTCGAACTCCAACCAAAGTAGATTCGAAGACGAGTCACTTCAATTATCCTTTTAAGTTCTATTCTATCTTCTGTCTTTCCCTATTTCATCTCGTAAAGTTCCGCGCTCGCAGTTTGGTCAAGAAAGTTAGACCTAATCCAACAAACAATACAAGGATGAATTACGAATTATGAAAGGATAGATTTCACATATACTTGTCCTTGTATTGTGTCAGTATGAGAATATCCTTCCTAAATTATTTATCCAAACCTATTGATCATTAACTTAGATTTTCCCAAGATTTTGGCTGCTATTCCGAATTACTCTATTATTCCGAAGCCAATGAAAAGTAAGTAGAACCTACAAAAATGGGGTTTTCTATTGATGCCTTGAATAACATATAGCTTACCTATAGACAAAAAAAAAATAAAAAAGTAATTATGTTTCGGAACCAGGCAAAACCAGATTGCTGTGCCATAGGAAGGATAGCTATACTAATTCGGTATACTCAAAATACACCTTTGGTACAAAATTGACAATCTCACAAGGATGAAATATCAGTAATTTTCTATTTACTGGTCGATCCCATCTTTTACGGAATCAATTCCTTTTTTGAATGTACAAAAATTTTGGGAGTTCAGCATGTCTGGAAGCACG
>NW_028260338.1:0-22721 GCF_056163025.1 Triticum urartu | reverse complement strand
ATCGTGCTTCAGGATCCATTACGTGTCCAAGGCCTTTTGTTCTTCTTCGCATCCGTTATTTTGGCACAAGTTTTTTTGGTTCTCAAAAAGAAACAGTTTGAAAAGGTTCAATTGTACGAAATGAATTTCTAGGTCCCGGGATTTCTTACCATCAAGTTGGTAAAAAGCCTCGATTTATTGGCAATTGCTAGAATTATCTATGATCTATTTTGGAAATCCTTTTTTTGTTTAGACTGCTTTTTGTTTATGAGATGTCTGGAATTCCTTATTTATATCCCATGCAAAAGAAGAGAATCCAAGGCAAAGGCGAGAACAATCAAATTAAAATTTCTTCTTTTTCGGAGGGATTGCAGGTCTTCTTAATCGTCTATTCGGCACAAGAAAAAGCCTTTTTCTTGTGCCGATTCTTCTTGTATCAAAATAAGAATCCTTTTTCTTCCTAATTCGTCAAAGATTACTATTTCTTCTTTATTCGGGTCTGTCTCTTGGACCTCTTTTTCTTTTGCTTAGGTTTAGCCGAGGTAGTGGACAAACAGAGGGGAAGAAAATATGGCGGGGGAAAAATTTCTTGTGATTGTGAGCAAATTGCTTGGCTTGTTTAATTAAGTTCAACTTCAAATTTACAGAAATTTTGCAAAAAAAAAGTAAACTCTTCCATTGAAGGTTTTTTTATTTTTAGGCTAGTTGAATAGTTTTGATTAAGGTTTTATTAGTTTATTACTCGAAACTAAATCAAGGATTTTCAGGATACTTCCTTCGTGGAATAAGATATTGGATCCTCGAGTGATCTCTTTTTCTTGTTGCTTCATAAGAGTGAATCGAATAGATTCAATTCGCGTTATAAGAGTAAAATAAAAATTCCGCGGGTCCTTTCCGCTCTAATCAGATAAAGGGGGGTAAGGACCCGCTAAGCTCCTACTTTTTCATGTTTACAATCTGGTCCCTCCGATTACTATAGAGATGAACCCAATCCAGAATATGAACCATAAAAGAAAACACCTACTAAACCAATCACAGCAATACCAGCTACAGTACCTATCAGCCAAAGAGGAATTCTTCCAGTAGTATCGGCCATTTCCCCTACTTTCCTCCACATTTTATCAATTGGTCATGCTAGAGACAAAAACAGTCATGGGTAGTTATAAGGATGGTATCCTTCCAAATGGGATAAGAGAATTCTTATTAGTCTCTTTCTTTCTCTCAATTGAAGAAGTAATTGGAAAATAAAACAGCAAGTACAAAAATGAGTAATAAACCCCAGTATAGACTGGTACGATTCAATTCAACATTTTGTTCATTCGGGTTTGATTGTGTCATAGTTCTATAGTTGGAATTTGTTTTATCGTTGGATGAACTGCATTGCTGATATTGATCCCAAGAAAAAAACAGTAGGTACAGCTAGTCCGTGAATAGCCAGCCATCGCACTGTAAAAATAGGATAGGTTCGATCTATGGTCATTGAGGGCCTCCTAAAAGGATCTACTAAATTCATCGAGTTGTTCTAAAGAATCAAAACGGTCGGTTATTAACGGAATTCCTTGTCGGCTTTCCGTGAAATACTCGTTTGGCCTAGGACTTCCAAACACGTCATAAGCTAAACCCGTACTGACAAATAACCAACCCGCAATGAATAGGGAAGGTATAGTAATGCTATGAATAACCCAGTATCGAATACTGGTAATAATATCAGCAAAAGAACGTTCTCCCGTGCTTCCAGACATGCTGAACTCCCAAAATTTTTGTACATTCAAAAAAGGAATTGATTCCGTAAAAGATGGGATCGACCAGTAAATAGAAAATTACTGATATTTCATCCTTGTGAGATTGTCAATTTTGTACCAAAGGTGTATTTTGAGTATACCGAATTAGTATAGCTATCCTTCCTATGGCACAGCAATCTGGTTTTGCCTGGTTCCGAAACATAATTACTTTTTTATTTTTTTTTTGTCTATAGGTAAGCTATATGTTATTCAAGGCATCAATAGAAAACCCCATTTTTGTAGGTTCTACTTACTTTTCATTGGCTTCGGAATAATAGAGTAATTCGGAATAGCAGCCAAAATCTTGGGAAAATCTAAGTTAATGATCAATAGGTTTGGATAAATAATTTAGGAAGGATATTCTCATACTGACACAATACAAGGACAAGTATATGTGAAATCTATCCTTTCATAATTCGTAATTCATCCTTGTATTGTTTGTTGGATTAGGTCTAACTTTCTTGACCAAACTGCGAGCGCGGAACTTTACGAGATGAAATAGGGAAAGACAGAAGATAGAATAGAACTTAAAAGGATAATTGAAGTGACTCGTCTTCGAATCTACTTTGGTTGGAGTTCGAAAAAGGAATAAAAATAAAGTAAATTCAAGGAAGAGCTTTCTTTTTTTTTTTTTTTTAACAGCCCCTTGGCAGGTCGTGGAATGCTTTTGTTCTCCTCTTATTCCATATGGAATACAATCAGTTAAAATAAGAAGGAATAGGGGAATATTCGATCGTTCACTCCAAAAAGAGGGTCCTATTGAAAAAGAAATTATCCAAAATAGAAAGAAGTTTTTTTTTTCAAATTCAATTGTTTATTTATCTCTTATTCAAAAATTTCCCTGAAAATTGAATTTCTTTTTTTCATTCAATGGGGTTAGATGATCTAGTTCTTAATATTATTACTTTACTCAATTGACAAATTCCACAACAAATCTCTTGATTCGGAATTAGGGACTCATGTATCATCTGATGAATCCACTTTCTTTTACACTTCTGTATCTTACTCTATCTTGTTTTTTAGTATTATCTAAAATAACTGATGAATTATGAATTTTCCATAACTTAGGTAAATGCTTTACCAACATATGTAGTGTAGTAAAAAAAAATAAATGGAATTTAACTCTTTCATGCTTACTTTAACTAGTTATTTTGGTTTTCTACTGGCTGCTTTAACTATAACCCCAGCTCTATTTATTGGCTTGAACAAGATACGCCTTATTTGAATTGACTGAATAATTATAATTCAGAAAAGAAAAATCTTTCTTTGGGATTCCTGGCATTCTACGACTCTTTTCCAGACTAATTAGGAATTCTTTTCTTGGTCATTGAGATTCGTGGATAATTTAGAGTACTATTTAGGGATAGATCGTACCTCTTTTTTTATCCCCTCGAACAAATCGAAATGATTGAAGTTTTTCTATTTGGAATCGTCTTAGGCCTAATTCCTATTACTTTAGCGGGATTATTCGTGACTGCGTATTTGCAATACAGGCGTGGGGATCAGTTGGATCTTTGATTGAGTCATTTTTTTTTTTTGATTGACCTCCTCCAGACCAGAGAGGAGGTCAAATTGAAATTGGAGTTACAATTCAATTTTGTTAAGTTATTTTACTCTGCTTCGACATAAAATAGATGGAATCACGCTCTGTAGGATTTGAACCTACGACATCGGGTTTTGGAGACCCGCGTTCTACCGAACTGAACTAAGAGCGCTTTCATTCATTCAAAAAGAAAATCTTTTTCTATTCCTAATGTATCTCACGTACGTATAGTCTCCACAAATTCAAGTTATACCCACTTTACTTTAATTGATCTCGTCGCTACTGCCTATAAAGAAGAAAGAAGTAATAGGTAGGGATGACAGGATTTGAACCTGTGACATTTTGTACCCAAAACAAACGCGCTACCAAGCTGCGCTACATCCCTTTTCCAAATTAAATTGTTGTACAATGCCATTGTACACAATTCCTGTCTTCTTTTCCACATCATAATTTTCTTCTTCTTTCTTTCTCTATCTATATATAGAACCCTCGTGTCATTTCTTCTTTTTGGTCTCATATAATTAAGGAATTATATACATATAAAATCCAATATAATTTCGCCTATAAAAGAAGGATTACTTTTCCTTGGTAATATATAGGAAGAAGGGGTCATCTTTTTCTTTTTTAGGGATAGGAAAATTTCGTCGATATGGTTCATTTTATATATAGCATAACAATCTTGGGCAAGAGTTTATGATCATATATGTATTCCAACAAGGAAGGAGGATTTTCAATGCGGGATATAAAAACATATCTCTCTGTAGCACCCGTGCTAAGTACTCTATGGTTTGGTGCTTTAGCAGGTTTATTGATAGAAATTAATCGTTTATTCCCAGATGCTTTGTCATTCCCTTTTTTTTAATTCTAGTTATTGCTATGGGAGGGATAGATTTCTTCGTGATATGACAAAATTTGATCCTTTTCAATCTTTTTTTAGTATCGGAAGGAAAAAGAAAGAAAAGATGGATTGGGTTGAACCTCAGAGTCATTAAAAATTTGGTAAACCCCATTTTTGAAAATAGAAATTCAATTTAAAGGGGTACCCAAGCTAAATAAGGCCTCAGAAATCAGAGCATAGAAAAGGCGGGGCTGGCTAATTAAATGAAAGGATTTCGAACCAAAATCTTTGCTAATTCGACAAGGATTGTATTCTTTAATTATTTCTCTATTTTTTATTACTTAATTAAAGAATAAAAAAAAA
This sequence comes from Triticum urartu, assembly GCF_056163025.1. Lineage (NCBI taxonomy): Eukaryota > Viridiplantae > Streptophyta > Magnoliopsida > Poales > Poaceae > Triticum > Triticum urartu. The sequence goes on along the minus strand of NW_028260338.1, from coordinate 18,217 downwards.
TTATTCTAATGAATTTTATTCTTCTTCTTCGGATTCAAAATAGAAGAATAAAAGAATAAGTAGAAGAATTAAGTTAAGTCAATCCAAAAAGAAAAGGAGGTTCATGGCCAAGGGAAAAGATGTTAGAATCAGAGTTATTTTGGAATGCATCAGTTGTGTTCGAAAAGGTGCCAATGAGGAATCGACGGGGATTTCTAGATATAGTACTCAAAAGAATCGCCACAATACACCCGGACAATTAGAATTCAAAAAATTTTGTCGTTATTGTCGCAAGCATACGACTCATCACGAAATAAAGAAATAGGAACATCGTGTGTTTGATCTTTCCAAACAACAGAAAGAGTAAGAACTTCATATTTAATATATAAAGAAAACATAGTATAGAATACAAAATACAAATCAACTCATCTGATTTCCGGTAGATATTATTTCATATGTATAGAGGGTATTCATATACTATAATATGAATCAAATAAGATATGGATCAAAGAAAAACTACTTCTTCTGGATCCTAAATTAATAAAATAAAGAAGTGAATTTTCAAATTTTCAAATTTTAAATAAGGAATAAATCATGTATACATCTAAACAACCTTTTCTTAAATCTAAGCAACCCTTTAGTAAATCCAAGCAAACTTTTAATAAATCCAAGCAACCCTTTCGTAAATCCAAGCAAACTTTTCGTAAATTCAAGCAACCTTTTCGTAAATCTAAACAACCTTTTCGTAGGCGTCCCCGGATTGGCCCGGGAGATCGAATTGATTATAGAAACATGAGTTTAATTAATAGATTTATTAGTGAACAAGGAAAAATATTATCGAGACGAATAAATAGATTAACCTTGAAACAACAACGATTAATTACTCTTGCTATAAAACAGGCTCGTATTTTATCTTTCTTACCGTTTCGTAACTATGAGAACGAAAAGCAATTTCAAGCCCAGTCAATTTCAATAATTACAGGTTCTAGACCCAGAAAAAATAGACATATTCCTCAATTAACGCAAAAGTACAATTCCAATCGAAACTTAAGAAACAACAACCAAAATTTAAGAAACAACAACCGGAACTTAAGTTCCGATTGTTGATGTTTTATTCGAATTCGAAAGGGCCAGACCTATATATATTATAAAGAAAGTAATCCAGCTCGTTGATTCCTACCACTTAATCTTAATTTATTGTATCTTCCCGGAGTTCCCTCTCCGGGAATTCATCTTTTATTATTCCAGTATATTACTTTATTTATACCTTTAATTGATGATCTTTATTTTATTGGAAATCGTGTAAAGATTATTTGGATTTGATACAGCTACTTGTGCAAGCATTTTACGATTAAGAATCAATTTCTTCTTGTACAGGTTGTGTATTAATTTACTATAACTATCGAATACTTTATATACCCGCGTTGCTGCGTTTATCCGAGTGATCCACAAACGACGAAAATCCCTCTTTTGCCTACCTCTATCTCGATGAGAGGAAACAAAAGCTCTTTTTACCTGTTGGGTAATCATTCGATTAAGTCTTAAATGAGCCCCTCTAAAGTTTGAGGCAAATGAACGCATTTTTGTTCGTCGTCTCCGGGCTATATATCCTCGCGGAACTCTGGTCATTGAATCAAATTAACCTTAATGAATAACTAATGATTTCTCTTCTTTTAGCCACCCTTTTTCTCATTAATAACAAAACTAATTATTCCGATATATAAAATATTAATTCCAATGGCTTTTGCTATAGTAACCTTCCCAACCACGATTTTTTATTCCACTCCGTTCAGTTATTTCTATACGAAATAACAAATTCATTCTAATAATACTAAAAAAAATAGTGGGTTCCATCGTTTCTATGGTTCCCTTTTAAACGGTGAGGCCCTCTCTATACACCGGAGCCCTTTCTTTCATCAAAAGGTATTGCGAACTTGTATAGTCCACATTCTTTGGCTCTACCTATCCATTATAGAGTAAATAGCTCTTTTCACAATAAGAGTTATCCATACAGTGACGGTATTTAATTATGAAAGTTGGCTAAGTAGCTGACCCTGTTAGTCCGTTCTTTTAAGATAAAGGAGCATAAGCCTTTTTCTTTTTATTACTATTTCCTCCGCTTAATGGATAACCATTTGCTACCAATGGGAGAATTGCTTCTTATTTCCAATTTAGATAATTGGATTTGCACCAAAGGAAACCATAAATTCCATATACCATAGAAATCTAGGATAGAGAAGCTATATCCTATTCATTGGTACTAATCATGGATACTTCAATTTTTTTTATATTTGTTTGAAGTCATGATCTGAACGAGTCGCACATACACCCTAGCACATGTTCCTCGACGCTGAGGGCATCCTTTAAGCGCGGCCGTTTTTCGAGCATTTCGTATTGGCTGTCTTGCGTTTCTAATAAGTTGTTTAACCGTCGGCATGTTGTATGTATATAGAAAAAAATGGATTGGTTTAGATCCATCTTAACCTGATGATTGCTCATCATGAAGTCTTTCTATTTTCTATTAAATCGAGGAAAACACGAATTTAGCTGTGAAATAACTTTACAAGAAATCCGGACACTACCAATCCTTAAACATTTCTGGAAACCACACTGGATCAGTATCGCAGTGCTTGTCAATCATTTCATCCCCTACAATATCGACAAGTCCATAAGCTTTGGCTTCGTCTGCTGACATAAAAACATCCCTTTCCATGTCTTCGGATACAACCCAAAAAGGCTTGCCTGTTCTTACTGCATAAACCCTTGTGATCATTTCGCGAACTTTGTGTAACTCTTCTACTTCTAGTAAAAATTCTGGTGTCCTTGCCCGATAATAAGCACTAGCAGGTTGGTGAAGCATAATCCTCGCGTGAGGGAATGCTATACGCTTGGTGGGTTCTCCTCCAAGCAGAATGAAGGACGCCATGGAGGCGGCTATTCCGAGGCATATTGTATATATATCTGGTGTCACCGTTTGCATCGTATCAAAAATAGCCATTCCTGAGATTAGCCACCCGCCTGGGGAGTTTATAAACAAAAAAATATCACTAATTCCATCTTCTATACTCAGATATACCATGAGACCTGTAATATGATTCGTGATCTCGCAACGAATCTCTTGACCTAAAAAAAGTGTCCTTTCTCGATACATAACATTGTATAAGTCAACCCAAGTCGCTTCTTCATCTCCAGGAATCCGGTAAGGTACTTTTGGAACACCAATGGGCATATTAGATTAATATTATTAAATTTAAGTAAGAAAACCACACTTTAATATGGAAACGTAAGAATGGAACAGAAAGAAAGAATCCGCAGTTTATTGTCTTAATTTTTATTCTTATTCTATATGAATATTATAGATTCTATTAATACGTAGATTGAAAGGTTATACATATAAGGAATGTAAGACAGATTGAATAAAGAAAAGGGAATGGGTGATTTGAATGCTAAACAAAGAGGGGTAGCGATCTATTCTTCGTTTTTTCCAAATTGGCCAAGTTACCCATTGCATATTGGCACTTATCGAGTATAGAATAGATCTGCTTCTCTTTCTTCTTATGAACAGAATTGGCTTCTTATTTTTAATGGAATGAAATAAATATTCGCGCTTTCTGACACAGAATCCCCTAGAAGGGTTAGGTACATAGGATATGGATAGTCTTTTTCAATGCGATAAAATAAAGCGACATCGTGTCTATTTTTCTTTGCTAAAGGGGTATTTCCATGGGTTTGCCTTGGTATCGTGTTCATACTGTCGTATTGAATGATCCGGGTCGATTGCTTGCGGTGCATATAATGCACACAGCTCTAGTTTCTGGTTGGGCTGGCTCAATGGCTTTATACGAATTAGCAGTTTTTGATCCCTCTGATCCTGTTCTGGATCCAATGTGGAGACAAGGTATGTTCGTAATTCCCTTCATGACTCGTTTAGGAATAACGGATTCGTGGGGTGGTTGGAGTATTTCAGGAGGAACTGTAACAAATCCGGGTATTTGGAGTTATGAAGGTGTGGCAGGTACGCATATTGTGTTTTCTGGCTTGTGTTTCTTGGCAGCGATCTGGCATTGGGTATATTGGGACCTAGAAATATTCTCTGATGAGCGGACGGGAAAACCCTCTTTGGATTTGCCCAAGATCTTTGGAATTCATTTATTTCTTGCAGGGGTGGCTTGCTTTGGCTTTGGGGCATTTCATGTAACGGGTTTGTATGGTCCTGGGATATGGGTATCCGATCCTTATGGACTAACTGGAAAAGTACAAGCTGTAAATCCAGCGTGGGGTGCAGAAGGTTTTGATCCTTTTGTTCCGGGGGGAATAGCTTCTCATCATATTGCTGCGGGTACATTGGGTATATTAGCGGGCTTATTCCATCTTAGTGTCCGTCCGCCTCAACGTCTATATAAAGGATTACGTATGGGCAATATTGAAACTGTACTTTCCAGTAGTATCGCTGCTGTTTTTTTTGCAGCTTTCGTAGTTGCTGGAACTATGTGGTATGGGTCAGCAACGACCCCAATCGAATTATTTGGGCCTACTCGTTATCAGTGGGATCAGGGATACTTTCAGCAAGAAATATATCGAAGAGTTAGCAATGGTTTAGCCGAAAATCTTAGTTTATCAGAAGCTTGGTCTAAAATTCCCGAAAAATTAGCCTTTTATGATTATATTGGTAATAATCCGGCAAAAGGGGGATTATTCAGAGCAGGCTCAATGGACAATGGGGATGGAATAGCTGTTGGATGGTTAGGACATCCCGTCTTTAGAGATAAAGAAGGACGTGAGCTTTTTGTACGCCGTATGCCTACTTTTTTTGAAACATTTCCGGTTGTTTTGGTAGATGAGGAGGGAATTGTTAGAGCAGACGTTCCTTTTAGAAGAGCAGAATCCAAATATAGTGTTGAACAAGTAGGTGTAACGGTGGAGTTCTATGGTGGCGAACTTAATGGAGTAAGTTATTCTGATCCTGCTACTGTAAAAAAATATGCGAGGCGTTCTCAATTAGGGGAAATTTTTGAATTAGACCGGGCTACTTTGAAATCTGATGGTGTTTTTCGCAGCAGTCCAAGGGGTTGGTTCACTTTTGGTCATGCTACCTTTGCTTTGCTCTTCTTTTTCGGACACATTTGGCATGGCGCTAGAACATTGTTCCGAGATGTTTTTGCTGGTATTGATCCAGATTTGGATGCTCAAGTGGAATTTGGAACATTCCAAAAAGTGGGAGATCCAACTACAAGGAAACAGGCAGTTTGATACACATTGTTATAGTATCTTTCACCTCTCTTTTTTGATTTGACATGGGAAACATCTCCCATCCTTTCTTTGACTCTTTTTCTTTCTTTATATGGGAAATTATCCCAAATGACAAATGAATAGGTGTGGAAGTTATAATTGTAAATAAACCAGGATCGAATCTATGGAAGCATTGGTTTATACGTTCCTTTTAGTTTCGACTTTAGGGATAATTTTTTTCGCTATCTTCTTCCGAGAACCACCTAAGGTTCCACCAACTCCAACTAAAAGAATAAAATAATTTCATTTAAGTAAGAAGTCCCCCTATCTGGGAGACTTCTTACTTAAATTAGTCTCCGTGTTCTTCGAATGGATCTCTTAATTGTTGAGAGGGTTGCCCAAACGCGGTATATAAGGCATACCCAGTAAAGCTTACAAGTAAACCAGATATGGAGATGGCGACTAAAGTTGCTGTTTCCATTTTTATAGAATTTCAAGATTACAATGGATCTACGAAAAGATCGTGTATTTACAACTACAACGGAATAGTATACAAAGTCAACACCAATGATTAAATAGAATTTATGGCTACACAAACCGTTGAAGATAGTTCTAAACCTAGGCCAAAACGAACTGGTGCAGGTAGTTTACTGAAACCCTTGAATTCGGAATATGGGAAAGTCGCCCCGGGTTGGGGGACTACTCCTTTTATGGGGATCGCAATGGCTTTATTCGCTATATTCCTATCTATCATTTTAGAAATTTATAATTCTTCCGTTTTACTGGACGGAATTTTAACCAATTAGGTTTCTACTAACTAAAACTAGGAAGTCAGAGTTTTTCCATCCAAAAAAGCCTTTCTAGTTTAAGATCTACATTTCTAGATATTATGGTAGTTCGACCGCGGAATTTTTTTGTTTCGGTATCTCTGGAATATGAGTGTGTGACTTGTTAGAATTGATCCTATTGATAATACATAGAAAGGGCCTGTTATCTCTATCAAGATGATTCTAATTCGTCAGATATTATTTATTCTAGTATCTGGAACACGAAATAGATAGAGTGGATCAAAAAAAAATGGAACTATGATTCATACTCACTATTAAGACCTCGCAACCAGACTGAAAAATTCAAGTAGTTCTTAAATAAAAATAAAAAAGAAATTTTCTTCCTTCCAATTTTGTTTGCCCAAAAGACAACTTTTTTTCTCTCGATTTTGTCGAGTCATTACACTGATTCAATAAATGATTATCAAGCGGTTCTTATTCGAAGAACCCTTGCCTTTTGTTTAGCTTGAGACTAAATCATCGTGGCTCTAGTATGAATCTAAGGTTTTAATTGAACTGATTCATAGGATCTCAACAAGATAATTTCTATATTACGCATAAAAAAACAAATCCTTTATAGGGAAGAGAAAAGTCAAGAAGCCTCTAATGACCAACATAAGGGAAAGGAAGAAAGAAAGACGCGCCAACTTGAGATTTTTTGGCATTATCATCACAAAGAAGATATTCCGGATTTTTCTTATTTGATATCTTCAAGGCAAATCGACCCAATTCAGTGGCTGATGAAGTTTTGAACCTTTTTTCTAATATTCGTTGAAAATTTTTGTGTTTCTGCTTGAGCCGTACGAGATGAAATTTTCATATACGGCTCTTAGAGGGGGACTCGGGTTAGTTACCTATCTCAATAAAGTATATGATTGGTTTGAGGAACGTCTTGAGATTCAGGCAATTGCAGATGATATAACTAGTAAATATGTTCCTCCCCATGTCAACATATTTTATTGTTTAGGGGGAATTACACTTACTTGTTTTCTAGTACAAGTCGCTACCGGTTTTGCTATGACTTTTTACTACCGACCAACCGTTACAGAGGCTTTTTCCTCGGTTCAATACATAATGACCGAGGCCAACTTTGGTTGGTTAATCCGATCAGTTCATCGATGGTCAGCAAGTATGATGGTTTTAATGATGATCCTGCATGTATTTCGTGTGTATCTCACAGGGGGATTTAAAAAACCCCGCGAATTAACTTGGGTCACAGGTGTGGTTTTGGCTGTTTTGACTGCATCATTTGGTGTAACTGGTTATTCTTTGCCTTGGGATCAAATTGGCTATTGGGCAGTCAAAATTGTGACAGGTGTACCTGACGCCATTCCGGTAATAGGATCGCCTTTAGTGGAGTTATTACGCGGAAGTGCTAGTGTGGGCCAATCCACTTTGACTCGTTTTTATAGTTTACATACCTTTGTACTGCCTCTGCTTACTGCCGTATTTATGTTAATGCACTTTCCAATGATACGTAAGCAAGGTATTTCGGGTCCTTTATAGGGAAGGCATATCATAGAGAATTATAATTATCATATATCATATCGGGTAGGTTTTGGTATTTCATTGCTACAAGCATGGGTTATTGTAAAATAACACATGTCATTTGGATACTTCTCTTCAACTCCAAAGTATTTTTATACAATACAAATAGTTGAAGTTAATTTTACGAAAGAAAAAAGGCGGATTATGGGAGTGTGTGACTTGAATTATTGATTTGGCCATGCAGATAAAGAATTGGATCTGCCACATTAGAATTCACAACCAAAGGTGTCTCCGCATCCAATCAACATGTAAGTCCCCTACCTAGGAAGGATAGGCTGGTTCACTTGAGGAGAATATCTTCTATGATCATACCGCAACCATGTCATCCATGAACAGGCTCCGTAAGATCCCATAGAGTAGAAATGGAATAAGTCATGTGACATGATCCAGTTCTCTATTTATTACACTTACCTTTTTATTATAGTATGGAAATGCATTCATTTTCTTTGCATCGATTGTGATCCGCAATACTATCGGAGTAAAAGAAGGGATCTAAGGAAGAATGTAGGCTAAACTTTTTGATTTTTTATTAGTAACAAGTAAATATTTTGTTTGGAGGTAAGAAACTTGCGATATTGAGGGGATAAATACCAACTAATCAAGAGACATGAGACAATCCACAAAGCAATTGATCATGATCAAATTTGTAAGCCCACTTGGATATTGAGCATTTACCCATAAGAATAGGATTATTTTCAATGAGTAGTTGTAGGTGCAACTTCGGAAAAGAGAATCTGATAAAGCTTTTCTTGCCTAGAGTCATTGAGTCATTATAAACCTTAATTCTATTAAGGATCTTCCGCGGTCTTATTTCTTTCACTCTTGCTCGAGCCGGATGATGATAAATTCTCATGTCCGGTTCCTTTGGGGGATGGATCCTAAAGAGTTCACCTATCCCAATAACAAAGAAACCAGACTTAAATGATCCTGTATTAAGAGCTAAATTAGCTAAAGGGATGGGACATAATTATTACGGGGAACCCGCATGGCCCAACGATCTTTTATATATTTTTCCAGTAGTAATTCTAGGTACTATTGCATGTAATGTAGGTTTAGCGGTTCTCGAGCCATCAATGATTGGTGAACCGGCAGATCCGTTTGCAACTCCTCTGGAAATATTACCCGAGTGGTACTTCTTTCCCGTGTTTCAAATACTCCGTACGGTACCCAATAAGTTATTGGGCGTTCTTTTAATGGTTTCTGTGCCAACAGGCTTATTGACAGTACCTTTTCTAGAGAATGTCAATAAATTCCAAAATCCATTTCGCCGCCCAGTAGCTACGACCGTTTTTTTAATCGGTACTGTAGTAGCTCTTTGGTTAGGTATTGGAGCAACATTACCCATTGATAAATCATTAACTTTAGGTCTTTTTTAGATATTTTTTGATTCATTCAACCGTGAAGTACCATAGGTATCTAGGAAATAGTTACTTCCAAGTGAATCTTCCCTAGATACCTAAAATCCATTTTATTATGATCCATTTCGCGAAAATATAGATTGTACCAAAGATGCTAAATTGTTTTCTTTTTATTCTAACTCGAAAAAGAAGAAGAAAAAAAATTGCAATGGATTTAAAACGAGAGTTTATTCTTAAGTAAATCAATTGGGAGATGCTTCTCTAGAGTGTCCCATATATGTTTTCTATCTTCCATACGAAAACTGTCAATTCTCAGAAGATCTTCTTCAGTCTTACTCAAAAGGTCCAATAGTGTATGTATATTGGCCCTTTTTAGACAATTATACGTTCTAGAAGTCAATTCTAATTGATCAATAAAAATACAATTCAATGGAATTCCTTTTTTGTTTTTCTTTAGATTAGTTAATCTTTTTTGAAAAGTAAAAAGGGGTGGAGTAAACCTGTTTTTATTTTCTTCGAAACTAGCGCCCTCTTCCTCCGCGTGTAGAAAAGGAAGAAATAAATCAATCAAATTACGAGAAGCCTCATAAAGTGCTTCCTTAGGGGTTAAACTTCCATTAGTCCATATTTCTAGAAAAAGTATCTCGTGTTTTTCATTTCCATTCCCACAAGAAAAAATACTATAATTCACATTTCGAACAGGCATGGATACAGCATCTATAGGATAACTTCCATCTTGATAGTTCTTTCTGAGTTCTGTCTGATATCCACGATCTCTCTTGATCTGTAAATCAATACAGAAATCAATGGGCTCTGTCAAGTTAGCTATAGGTTGTGCCGTATCAACGATTTCTACGGAAGGCGGTAAGATGATATCTTGAGCAGTTATGTATCTAGGACCTTTGACGCAAATGGATGCGTCTCTAACTCCATAGAGATTACTTCTCAATACAATTTCTTTCAAATTTAGTAAAATTTCTTGTACGGATTCTTCAATACCTGCTATTGTAGAATACTCGTGCGGCACGCTCCCAAATTTTGCACGTGTGATACATGTTCCTTCTATTTCTCCAAGTAAAGCTCTTCGCAAGGCAATACCGACGGTGTCCGCTTGACCTTTTCTAAGCGGGGACAGAATGAAACGACCATAATAAAGGCGCTTACTATCTACTCTTGATTCAACACACTTCCACTGTAGTGTTTGAGTGGATCCTGCTACCTCCTCTCGAACCATAATAGACTAGTATTATTATTTTATCATTGAATCGTTTATTTCTCTTGAAATGAAAGTTGAAAGCGGGTTAATTCTTTTACAGACGTCTTTTTTTAGGCGGTCGACATCCATTATGCGGCATAGGTGTTACATCGCGTATACAACTTAATCGCACACCACTTTTAGCAATGGCTCGTAATGCGGCATCTCTTCCACTACCAGCGCCCTTTACCATAACTTCTGCTCGTTGCAAACCTACTGTACGAATAGCATCTACTGCTGTTCTTTGACCAGCATAGGGTGATGCTTTTCTTGAGCTTTTGAATCCACAAGTACCGGCCGAGGACCAAAAAACCACCCGACCTTGTGGGTCTGTAACAGTTATAATGGTATTGTTGAAACTAGCTTGAACATGAATAACCCCTTTTGTTATTCTACGTGCACTCTTCCGTAAACTAAAACGTGCATTCCTACGTAAACCAATACGCACTTTCTTACGTGAACCAATTTTTGGTATAGCTTTTGCCATATTTTATTATCTCATAAATATGAGTTAGAAATAAAAAAAAGAAAAAAAGATACAAAGATATCCGTTTCAGGGTAAAATAAACCCTTTACTTTAATTATTTTAAATGAAATTATTTTATTTGGAATTGGAACATTTCCGCGGGTACTTTTTTTTACTTTTTAGAAAGTAAAGTTCTTTTTCGAAAGATTACCCCTGTCTTTGTTTATGCTTCGGATTAGAGCAAATGACTCTAATTCGTCCACGCCTACGAATCAGTCGACATTTTGTACAAATTTTACGAACGGAAGCTCTTATTTTCATATTTCCGTATCCTTTTTTAAACTATGAATCTAATCTTTTGGAAAAAATAAGTCTCTTCGCTTGAATTTTAGAACTTAGAATTTATTACCCTAGAAAAAAAAAGAAAAACCTAATCCTTTGAATCTTTGGTATCCTTCAAATCTTCGCTATCCTTCAAATCTTCGCTATCCTTCGAGTCTTCGATACGCTTCGAATCCTTATGGGGAAGTCTATAAATTATACGTCCCTTGCTTGAATCATAACGACTTACTTCAATTTTGACCCTATCCCCCATCAGTATTCGTATAGAACTAGACCGTATCTTTCCTGAAATATAGCCTAGGATGATGGTGTCATTCTCTAGCCGAACGCGGAACATTCCATTGGGTAGGGCTTCCGTAACTAAACCTTCGAAAGTTACTTTTGCTTCTCTCGGGTTTTTTTTTTCTCTCCTATTTTTTTTTTCTGTCATATTTTTTTTCTCCTATATTTTCTATTTTTATTTTAAAAATAGGAAGGGCGAGATAGAATTCGAGCACTATAGGCGGGGCGATTACCATATATAACATAAGACTTCTCCCCCAATTCTGTTTAGTCGAGCTTCTCGATCTGTCATTATTCCTCGAGAAGTAGAAAGAATAGCAATTCCCATTCCACCCAAAACTTTAGGAATTCCTTGATAGTTGGTATAAATTCGTAAGCCGGGTCGGCTGATACGCTTTAAAAAGGTTCTTGTTCTATATATTCCTTTTATAGTCTTTCTCTTTTGATGTCGCAAAGTTGAAACCAAGAAATATCTGTTACGTTCCTGATGTTTCCGAACACTTTCAATAAAACCCTCTCGTAGAAGTATTTTAACAATGTTTTCGGTAATATTTGTAGATACTACTCGAACTGTTCCTTTTTTATTCATGTCCGCATTTCTTATAGAGGTTAGTAAATCAGCAATAGTGTCCTTGCCCATAAGACTCTAATTCTAGGTTCCTCCTAATTTTTCTATAATCAACATGTTTTCTTTTTTTTTTTTTCATTTTGGATTTTAAAACATATACGTAAAACACAATCTACTAAATTAATTCTTTGGTCTCAATTTCGCCTACTAGTATTTATAATACTTCAGGAGCTAATGAAACTATTTTGGTAAAATTCAATTCTCTCAATTCCTCGGCAATCGCGCCAAAAACTCGAGTTCCTTTTGGATTGCCTTTTTGATCAATTATAACCGCAGCATTGTCATCATAGCGGATTATTATACCGTCTTCGCATTTGAACTCTTTACATGTACGTACAATTACAGCTCGAATTACTTCGGATCTTTCTAGAGGCATTTGGGGCAATGCGTCTTTGATTACAGCAACAATAACATCACCAATACGAGCATATCGCTGATTACCAGCAGCTCCTATGACTCGAATACACATCAATTTTCGAGCTCCACTATTATCTGCTACATTTAAAAGGGTCTGAGGTTGAATCATATTATTTTGATTTCAATTTGTTATTTCAATGCAAAAGGATGAAAGAAATATTGTCTTTCCAGAAAGAAAAACCGAGCATTTTTTTTTATCTTCCATACCCCTTTTAGGGTTCTATATCTCTAATCGAATAAATTGACTTCGTATGGGCATTTTACTGGCAGCTATGGAGATAGCTGCTCTAGCTACAGTTTCAGATACTCCCCCCATTTCATAAAGTATACGACCAGGTTTAACAACGGATACCCAATATTCGGGGGACCCCTTTCCCGAGCCCATACGTGTTTCCGTGGGTCTTAGTGTAACCGGTTTGTCGGGAAATATACGTACCCATATTTTTCCACCACGACGTGCATATCGTGTTATTGCTCTTCGTCCTGCTTCTATCTGTCTCGCCGTGATCCAAGCGGGTTCAAGTGCTTGAAGAGCATATCTACCAAAACAAATACGATTGCCTCGGCAGGATTTTCCTTTCATTCTTCCTCTATGTTGTTTGCGAAATCTGGTTCTTTTGGGGTTATAGTCGATGGTTCTCTTTCTTAGTTCCATCTCTACTGCAAAACTGGACATGAGAGTTTCTTCTCATCCAGCTCCTCGCGAATGGAATCAGAAAGCATGTAAATTTCTCTAATTCATAATATTCCAAAATATTACGGTACGGATAGATACACATTAATAGATAATAGAAAAAGTTCGGTTTTTTTTATATTGAATTTGTTAAAACAGAAAAATATAATATATAGTCAAAAAAGAAGATCTAGAATATATCCAGATGTGTGTGTATATTTATCTAAATTCTATATTTATAGATAATGTAATCCTTCTTAAAAAAATCCTTATTTTTACTCTTATTGAATCGCGGTAAAGTATTCTAATTCAATAAGAATTTCGCGGGCGAATATTTACTCTTTCCTGTCTTATTTGTTAATTTATAAACTTACCAAATAAGACAATTTTTTTGGTTTGTTCCGCCATCCCACCCAATGAAGTGTTAGGATTCTTTTCAATAAAATCCTATGGAATCATAGGTTCTGTCGTTCCCACTGCTTCTCCTTGAATGGTTAGGTCTGAATCCCGCAACGGAGCTTCCAAAAAATTTTTTCCGAGTTAATTTTCTCAGTTTTATTAACCCGGGCGGCTCTTTATTATTGCTTTAAATTTGTAGTTCTTGTTTCAAGTTACAATTTTTAATTCTCTATTATTTTTATTATATTGATGCTTTATCACATTGCCTTTTATGATGTAATTCATAGACCATACATAGTGGAATCCTATATCTTATTTATTTCCTCTTCCTTCTTTCTATCATCCCTCCCTTTATCCACATCCCTTTAGTTTTGCTTCACAACCTAGAATCCCTTTTCTTTTTTAGAGAAAAAATTGCAGTTGCTACAACTATATGACACATCTACTCATTTATGTTATGATAGAGGTATTTATTCATATAGTGACTGTTTCTTAGTTAGGATCTCGACAATACGAAGCAATAGGTTGGTTATTAGTTAATTTTCTATAATTACTAAGTTTTTTTCTTAAAAAAAAGAAAAAAATAACGAGTCACACACTAAGCATAGCAATTATATTAAATGATTTATCAATTTTCATTAAATCTTATAGAAAGAGGTATAATTTCTTCTTTTGCAGGGATTTCAGGAAAAAAGTCTCTTGTCATTTTTTATTCTATCAATGGACAGAATCCGAAGACAAGATTACTTATTCTTCGTCTACGAATATCCAAATTTTTACACCTAATACTCCATAGATAGTCCGAATTGGATAGCAGCAATAATCAATTTTAGCGCGAATTGTTTGGAGGGGAAGTCTACCCTTTTTAATAGATTCGGCGCGTGCAATTTCTTTTCCTCCGAGACGACCCGCAATTTTTACTTTTACTCCCCTTATATCTGCTTTTTTAGTTAATTCAATGGCTTTTTTCATTGCCTTTCGGAATGAAACTCTATTTTTTAATTGGAAAGCTATATATTCTGCAAGAATGTTAGGCTGTCTATAAGGTTCTTTAACTTTTTCGATAGAAATATTAAATCTCTGGTTTACAGAGTTAATTTCCTTTTGTAGATCTTTCTCTAATTCTTCGATTGCTCCTTTTTTCTTTAATAAATTTGGGAATCCAATATGGATTATGACGTGGATCGTATCGATTTCTTTTTGGATTTCTATATGTGTAATTACTTCGGAACTTGAACCTGAGTCCATTTTTCTATTATGTGTAATTACTTCGGAACTTGAGTCTGATTCTATTTTTCTATTCGAGCCCTTTTTCCTATTCTTTTGTATATAGTTCTTGATACAATCCCTTATTTTTTTATCTTCCTGTAGACCTTCAGAATAATTTTTTGGTTGTGCGAACCAAAAGGAATGGTGTTTTTGGGTTGTACCAAGTCTGAAACCGAGTGGATTTATTTTTTGTCCCATATTTTTCTATTCTATATTTTTTTTACTGGGAATCGAAATCTTAGATGGATCTAAAGGTTATTTAGATTTCTTTACTATATTTAGTACAATTGTTATATGACACATGCTTTTTTTTATGGGGAAACTACGTCCTCGAGCTCGAGGTCTGAATTTCTTCATAATAGTACTCCTACTGACTTCGGCTTTAGTAATAAATAAATTCGCTTTGTCGAAATCCCTATAATGAGTAGCATTTGCGGCTGCCGAATAAACCAACTTTAAGATGGGATAAGATGCTCGATAGGGCATGAGGTTCAGTATCATAACAGTTTCCTCGTAGTAACGCCAGCGAATCTCGTCAAGAACTCTTTGTGCTTTGAAAACAGACATAGGGATACGTTTTTGTGCTTTGAAAACTCTCTCGAACTTAAGTAGACGATCGGTTGGAACTTTCCTTGCGAGTTTCCTTAGCCCACTTTTCTTCTTCTTTATCCTAGGGATATACTTTACTAGTTTGAAACTTGTCATAAATAAGGTTATTCCCCGCCTACCTTTACTTTATTTTGAATCTTTTTTTCTTCTTAATCTTTCTATTCAGAATTCAGTTAACGACGAGATTTAGTATCCTTTCTTGCATTTTCATAACTCGTGAAATGCCGAGTAGGCACGAATTCCCCCAATTTGCGACCTACCATAGGATTTGTTATGTAAATAGGTATATGTTCCTTTCCATTATGAATCGCGATTGTATGGCCAACCATTGTGGGTAGAATGCTAGATGCCCGGGACCACGTTACTATTGTTTCTTTCTCCTCCTTCATATTGACCTTTTCTATCTTTGCCAATAAATGATGAGCTACAAAAGGATTCGTTTTTTTTCGTGTCACAGCTGATTACTCCTTTTTTCCTTTTTAAAGAGTGGCATTCTATGTCCAATATCTCGATCGAAGTACGGAGGTCAGAATAAATAGAATAATGATCAATGGAAAAAAGAAAAAAATCCTTTAGCTGGATAAGGGGCGGATGTAGCCAAGTGGATCAAGGCAGTGGATTGTGAATCCACCATGCGCGGGTTCAATTCCCGTCGTTCGCCCATCGCATTATTGCAAATTCCAAAAATGCAATTTTCCATATTCCTAGTTACGTATTTACTTACGGCGACGAAGAATAAAACTATCGCTATATTTTTTCCTTTTCCTAGTTCTTCTTCCAAGCGCAGGATAACCCCAAGGGGTTGTGGGTTTTTTTCTACCAATGGGAGCTTTCCCTTCACCGCCCCCATGGGGGTGGTCCACAGGGTTCATAACTACCCCTCTTACTACGGGGCGTTTACCTAGCCAACACTTAGATCCGGCTCTACCCAAACTTTTTTGGTTCACCCCAACATTACCCACTTGTCCGACTGTTGCTAAGCAGTTTTGGGATACTAAACGGACCTCCCCAGATGGTAATCTTAAAGTGGCCGATTTACCCTCTTTTGCAATGAGTTTCGCTACAGCACCTGCTGCTCTAGCTAATTGCCCACCCCTTCCACGTGTGATTTCTATGTTATGCATGGCCGTGCCTAAGGGCATATCGGTTGAAGTAGATTCTTCTTTTCTCTCAAAAAACCCCTTCCCAAACTGTACAAGCTTCTTCCAAAGCATACGGCTTTCTAGATGTATATGACGATCTCTAGACAGATGGATCTTATATGAATCATATGATGAAGTACCACATGAGTGGATATATAGGAAAGGAATCCAAATCTGCCGAATCGCTCATGTTATGATCTTCTACATCCTAGGTCTCTGCGTTCCGTCATCTGGCTTATGTTCTTCATGTAGCATTCAGATCGAATGACTCTATGAAATTACGTCGATACTTCCACATATTATGGGTAACGTAGGAGACATCCCTATTTTCCCCCGGGGGTCTTAATTACCACTGCTTAGCTTTCAATTTGCCTCTGACCATCAAATTAAATGTGAATAACCCGTCCTCCTCTCTTTGAAACAAGGGGCGCTTCCGGTTCTGTGCGTGCTTCAAACAATTTTGTCTTCTCCATATTACCATATCTCTAGAGCCAATAATTTTCTATGAGGAACTACTGAACTCAATCACTTGCTGCCGTTACTCAACAGTTTTCTGTTGAGGTCTATCCCGTAGAGGTAGTCAAATTGGATCAGTGATCGATTTCTAGGTTTCGTCGTAAACCTAATTGGTTACTTCCAATTACGTAAATCAATAGTTCAAACCGCACTCAAAGGTAGGGCATTTCCCATTGATATAGGAACTTTTGTACCAGAAACAATAGTATCTCCAATTATAGCCCCTCTGGGATGTAAAATATATCTCTTCTCACCATCCCCATAGTGTATGAGACAAATGTATGCATTTCGATTAGGGTCGTATTCTATGGTTACGATTCTACCAGATATGTCTTTTTGATTCCGTCGAAAATCTATTTTACGGTATAGGCGCTTATGACCTCCCCCTCTATGCCTTGCGGTAATGATTCCTCTGGAATTACGACCTTTACCACAACGGTGCCGTCCATGGATCAAATTATTTCGTGGATTGGATTTCACTTGCCTGTCTACGGTTCCCTTGCGTGTGCTCGGGATAGGTGTTTTGTATAAATGTTTCGCCGTATTATTAAGTATTCTCCTTTAGTTTTTTTCTCTATCTAGAAGTGGAATAGAATAACCCGGTTGAAGGGTAATGATCATACGTCTGTAATGCATTGTATGGCCCAGAATAGGTCCTATTCTTCTACCTTTTCCAGGTAGTCGATGGCTATTCACAGCTACCACCTTAACACCAAAGAAGAGTTCGACCCAATGCTTTATTTCTGTCTTAGTGAATCCCGATTCGACATTAAAAGTATATTGATTCTTTCCCAATAAACGAAGACTTTTTTCTGTAAATACTGCGTATTTGATTCCATCCATAAATCGACTTTCCCTCCTATGCTCTGAGTTCCAGTATCGATAAGAATTCGAGTTCTTATTGTTCTTATGTTATGGTATGAATATACCATACCAATTCGTTATGTATGGATGATGGATGAGATTCCATGGATAGAGAGCCAGTTCCAATAGACTTATGGAATGTTCCCGTTCGTGTGCATCCAGCAGGAATTGAACCCGCAAATTTACCAATTATGAGTTGGGCGCTTTAACCATTCAGCCATGGATGCTTAACAGGGATCATCGTACATCGTAAATAACCAATTTTCATATAGAAAGACATATCATAGAAAAATGAAATCGAAAATATTCCGAGATGGCAAATATTCGGAGATGACTATGAAAACACCTCTCTGGATCCTCGAATTGAAAGAGAGATTGAGAGGGATCAAGAATCCTAATTCTCGCTATTTGGAA
>NW_028260337.1:0-15000 GCF_056163025.1 Triticum urartu | reverse complement strand
CTACGAAGACTTTTGGGAAAACGTCGACGTTTGCTGGCTTATTTGGCAAAGAAAAATAGAGTACGTTATAAGAAATTAATCGGTCAGTTGAATATTCGGGAGCAGTAATTTAATCGTTCAAATTTTTTTCTTGTTTTATTATTTTTTTAGTAGTCTTATAGTAGTCTTAGATTTTTCATTTTGATGAGCCTCGCTTTGAGGAATTCATGGAATAATCCATTTTCATGGAATAATGAATTAAGGAAGAAAGGATATGAGTCTACCGCTTACAAGAAAAGATCTCATGATAGTCAATATGGGCCCTCAACACCCATCAATGCATGGTGTTCTTCGACTGATCGTTACTCTCGATGGTGAGGATGTTATTGATTGTGAACCCATATTAGGGTATTTACACAGAGGAATGGAAAAAATCGCGGAAAACCGAACTATTATACAATACTTACCTTATGTAACAAGGTGGGATTATTTAGCTACTATGTTTACAGAAGCAATAACAGTAAATGCACCAGAATTCTTGGAGAATATTCAAATACCACAAAGAGCCAGCTATATTAGGGTAATTATGTTAGAATTAAGCCGGATAGCTTCTCACTTGCTATGGCTTGGACCTTTTATGGCGGATCTCGGCGCACAGACTCCTTTTTTCTATATTTTTAGAGAGAGAGAATTAATATATGATCTATTTGAAGCTGCTACAGGTATGCGAATGATGCACAATTACTTTCGCATCGGAGGAGTAGCCGCCGATCTACCTTATGGATGGATCGATAAATGTTTAGATTTCTGTGATTATTTTTTACGCGGAGTTGTTGAATATCAACAACTTATTACACAGAATCCAATTTTTTTAGAGCGAGTTGAAGGAGTAGGTTTTATTAGCGGAGAAGAAGCAGTAAATTGGGGCTTATCGGGACCGATGTTACGAGCTTCTGGAATACAATGGGATCTTCGTAAAGTAGATCCTTATGAGTCTTACAACCAATTTGATTGGAAAGTCCAATGGCAAAAAGAAGGGGATTCGTTAGCTCGCTATTTAGTACGAATTGGTGAAATGAGGGAATCCATCAAAATAATTCAACAAGCTGTAGAAAAAATTCCTGGAGGACCTTATGAAAATTTAGAAGTCCGACGCTTTAAGAAAGAAAATAATTCTGAATGGAATGATTTTGAGTATAAATTTCTTGGTAAAAAACCTTCGCCCAATTTTGAATTGTCAAGACAAGAGCTTTATGTAAGAGTAGAAGCCCCAAAAGGTGAATTAGGGATTTATCTAGTAGGAGATGATAGCCTTTTCCCCTGGAGATGGAAAATCCGTCCACCCGGGTTTATTAATTTGCAAATTCTTCCTCAGCTAGTTAAAAAAATGAAATTGGCTGATATCATGACGATATTAGGTAGTATAGATATCATTATGGGGGAAGTTGATCGTTGAAATGATAATAGATAGGGTAGAGGTAGAAACTATCAATTCTTTTTCGAAATTGGAATTATTAAAAGAAGTCTATGGACTGATATCGATTCTACCCATTTTGACCCTCCTTTTGGGAATAACAATAGAGGTACTCGTAATTGTGTGGTTAGAAAGAGAAATATCTGCGTCGATACAACAACGTATTGGTCCTGAATATGCTGGCCCCCTGGGCCTGCTTCAAGCTATAGCAGATGGGACTAAGCTACTTTTTAAAGAAGATATTCTGCCATCCCGAGGAGATATTTCTTTATTTAGCATTGGACCCTCTATAGCAGTCATATCAGTTTTATTAAGTTTTTTAGTTATCCCTTTGGGATATCATTTTGTTTTAGCCGATCTTAGTATTGGGTTTTTTTATGGATTGCCATTTCAAGTATAGCTCCTATTGGTCTTCTTATGGCAGGATATAGCTCAAATAATAAATATTCTTTTTCAGGCGGTCTACGAGCTGCTGCTCAATCCATTAGTTATGAAATACCATTAACTTTTTGTGTGCTAGCAATATCTCTACGTGTGATTCGTTAAAATAGATCTTTTTCCTATAAAATCCATTAACTATTTATATTCCTTTTCTTATTTAGTATTTGGGTTGGTAAGTTAAACTAGATAGCTATATGAGTGAAACAAAACAGCTTATAAATTTGTAGTAAAAAGAAAAAATCTCATTTCCTACGTACAAGAAAAAAGTGGAAGTAAACATAAGCAGTGTAAACTCTTTATCCCAAGGTTGATATTTTTTAATTAGTCATCATATCTTGAAGCGGCCAAGAATAAAGGATTCACGATATGGAATTCCATTACTAGAATACTCCTAGTTATTACTATAACTTAATAATCCATAAGAAGAATCCACCAAAAGTTAGTGAAGGGTTAGGAACACTAAAGTACATAAAGGATTAGTAATGGAAAATCTAAAACATTAGAGATTTTTGCCCATAAAAGGAATCATAATAAGGACTTGCAATTTGTAGAAATTATCAAGTAGTACTTTCTTCGGATTCCGATCCAGAGTATGTTCCCATTCACTTGTTAAGGAAATGGCTATCAAGAACGAATTAACCCTTTATCCATTTTTTCTTTTTAAATACCCCCTCCCTGGGGAAAGAAGAATAGTAAAAAAGATATGGAGTGCACTAGAAAAAATTTTCATTATTTCCTTCCTCTATCCATATTCATGCAGAATTGCTCATGAACTAATACCCAACTCTTTCCATTTATTAATTGAATTCCTATAACAAGTAACAAGTGTTTTATTCCAAGATTAAGTTATTACTGAACAAAGAAAAATTTTCATTATATTATAAAGGATGAGATCAATTCGGAAGCGCTTTTTCTTATTCTAGCAGACGGAATTCCTTTGGTCTAATTTAGGACTTTCAAATCTATTTTATTTTATCTAATTCTATCTACGCCCCCGGGGCTAGGAACAAAACAGTCCTTTCCTTTTTCTGATCATAGAGAAGCCGTATGAAGCTAAGGTTTCATGTACGGTTTTGAAATAGCGGTGGGAACTGTGATGTTATCACCGACTATGATTATCTAACAGTTCAAGTACAGTTGATATAGTTGAAGCACAGTCAAAATACGGTTTTTTTGGATGGAATATTTGGCGTCAGCCTATAGGTTTTCTGGTTTTTTTAATTTCTTCTTTGGCAGAATGTGAAAGATTACCCTTTGATTTACCAGAAGCGGAGGAAGAATTAGTAGCAGGTTACCAAACTGAATATTCCGGTATCAAATATGGTTTATTTTATCTTGTTTCTTACCTAAATTTATTAGTTTCTTCTTTATTTGTAACAGTTCTCTACTTGGGCGGGTGGAATTTATCTATTCCCTATATATCCTTTTTTGATTTTTTCCAAATGAATAAAGCAGTTGGAATTTTGGAAATGACAATGGGTATATTTATTACATTAACTAAAGCTTATTTATTTCTCTTCATTTCTATCACAATAAGATGGACTTTACCGAGGATGAGAATGGATCAGTTATTAAATCTTGGATGGAAATTTCTTTTACCTATTTCCCTGGGCAATCTCTTATTAACAACCTCTTCTCAACTTGTTTCACTATAAATAAGATAATACAATAATAGTAAGAATATTTTCAACACAAAAGCTCTCTCAAACAAGAGAAAGAAACATATCTTTTTCATAGATATTTAGAATGAATATGTTCCCTATGGTAACTGGGTTCATGAGTTATGGTCAACAAACAATACGTGCTACAAGGTACATAGGTCAAAGTTTCATAACTACCTTATCCCACACAAATCGTTTACCTATAACGATTCACTACCCTTATGAAAAATCAATTACACCAGAGCGTTTCCGAGGGCGAATCCACTTTGAATTTGATAAATGTATTGCTTGTGAAGTATGTGTTCGCGTATGTCCGATAGATTTACCCGTTGTGGATTGGAGATTTGAAAAGGATATTAAAAGAAAACAATTGCTTAATTATAGTATTGATTTCGGAGTTTGTATATTTTGTGGCAATTGTGTTGAGTACTGTCCAACAAGCTGTTTATCAATGACTGAAGAATATGAACTTTCTACCTATGATCGTCATGAATTGAATTACAATCAAATTGCTTTAAGTCGGTTACCAATCTCCATAATGGGAGATTACACAATTCAAACAATTAGGAATTCGTCTGAAAGTAAAATAAACAAAGAAAAATCTTCGAATTCAAGAACGATTACTGATTACTAAACTTTGATTTTGTCTTTCTGTTATAAAAATCTAATAATTCTTTATTAAACTTTAAAATTAAACTATAAAGAAAAACGAAAAACTACTGCTTATTGGAAATTATTTCTTATTTTAAATCAGACTAGATTTTCGTGATATAATATAATTTATAACTATAAGTTTATACACAAAAAAATACCCTAATCCTTTTTTCCTTCCTTGAATCCTTTAGTTTTAGTCAGTTCATGAAAAATTTTATACTATTAATTTCTTTTTATCCATAATGGATTTACCTGGACCAATACATGAGATTCTTATGCTATTTGGGGGATTTGTTCTTCTACTAGGGGGTCTAGGAGTAGTATTACTTACCAACCCCATTTATTCTGCCTTTTCGCTGGGATTAGTTCTTGTTTGTATATCCTTATTCTATTTTTTATTAAATTCCTACTTTGTAGCTGTCGCACAACTTCTTATTTATGTGGGAGCCATAAATGTCTTGATCATATTCGCTGTAATGTTCGTAAATGGCTCAGAATGGTCTAAAGATAAGAATTATTGGACTATTGGAGATGGGTTCACTTCACTCGTTTGTATAACTATTGTTTTTTCACTAATGACTACTATCCCAGATACGTCGTGGTATGGAATTCTTTGGACTACAAGATCAAACCAAATAGTAGAACAGGGTCTCATAAATAATGTTCAACAAATTGGAATTCATTTAGCAACCGATTTTTATCTTCCGTTTGAACTCATTTCCATAATTCTTCTAGTTTCTTTAATAGGTGCAATTACTATGGCTCGGCAATAAGAAAACTTAGAAAAAGTACAAATTATAAGAATTGCAAATCTAAAATAAATAACTAAAGAATCACAATTTTGATTTAGTAAAATCCATCTACTGCCAACAAATACCTCCTTTTTTTTTTTTTTTTTTTTCTTTTGTTGTGTAATTGTTCTATTGTAATTAATTGAATCGGTTCAATTCTTGCCCTCATATTGAAATGAATCGAGATTGATAAGGAGTTAGTTAATGATGTTTGAGCATGTACTTTTTTTGAGTGTCTATTTATTTTCGATTGGTATCTATGGATTGATCACAAGCCGAAACATGGTTAGAGCTCTAATATGTCTTGAACTTATACTGAATTCAATTAATCTAAATCTCGTAACATTTTCTGATCTATTTGATAGTCGCCAATTAAAAGGAGATATTTTCGCAATTTTTGTTATAGCCCTTGCAGCTGCTGAAGCCGCTATTGGACTATCCATTCTTTCTTCCATCCATCGTAATAGGAAATCCACTCGTATCAATCAATCTAATTTATTGAATAATTAGACTTTTGAATAATTAGACATAGAATCCTCTAAACAAAGGCGCACATATTAAAATAAATAGAAATCAATACTATTTTCTTAGTATTATTTGAGAATATCCATTTTTTTTAGTAGATTATTGCATAGTATTCTTTTTCACTTAAATGAATTTTTGTATTTGTAATTCATTGATATTGCAATTTGAATATTGCAATAATTTATATTGAAAAGACGATAGCCAATTTATTGGCTAATTCGAATTCGTCTGTACAATTCGTAAAATTCTTTCTTATTTCTTATTTATTGTTGAAATCCAAAATTAAAGTCTCTTGGCTCTCTTCACGCTTTCTCACAAACAGATTAAAAAATAGATTTTTTTTTTTGAAGTTTGGATAAACCATTGCTTCGTCTGGTGTCTACAATACATATGACTCATTATAGTACTAATTTCATTTTTACCAGATCGAAAAATTTTATGTTGAAAAGAAAAATTTATAGATCCAATGTCACATTCCGTAAAAATTTACGATACATGTATAGGATGCACTCAATGTGTACGAGCTTGTCCAACAGATGTATTAGAAATGATACCCTGGGATGGATGTAAAGCCAAGCAAATTGCTTCCGCGCCGAGAACCGAAGATTGTGTGGGTTGTAAGAGATGTGAATCTGCCTGCCCGACAGATTTTTTAAGTGTCCGCGTTTATTTAGGGCCTGAAACAACACGTAGCATGGCTCTATCTTATTGATACGTTACAAAAAACTTCACTCGAATCGTCTGATTCCTCTTTACCGAAGAAGCCTGTGCTCGAAATAATCGAGCACGGGCTTTTCTGGTCAAAACGTATCTTGTCTTTATCACTTTATCATGAGTTATTTTCCTTGGTTAACAATACTTGTTGTTTTGCCGATATTTGCAGGTTCATTAATTTTCTTTTTACCTCATAAGGGAAACAAAGTCGTTAGGTGGTATACTATATCTATTTGTTTATTAGAATTCCTTCTAATGACTTATGCGTTCTGTTATCATTTCCAACTGGAGGATCCCTTAATCCAATTAAAGGAGGATTATAAATGGATAGATGTCTTCGATTTCCACTGGAGATTGGGAATCGATGGACTTTCATTAGGATCTATTTTATTGACAGGATTTATCACTACTTTAGCTACTTTAGCAGCTTGGCCAATTACACGGAATTCGCGATTATTCTATTTCCTGATGCTCGCAATGTATAGTGGTCAAATAGGATTATTTTCTTCGCGAGACCTTTTACTTTTTTTTATCATGTGGGAGTTAGAATTAATTCCTGTTTACTTACTTTTATCCATGTGGGGGGGGAAGAGGCGTCTATATTCAGCTACAAAGTTTATTTTGTATACTGCAGGCGGTTCCATTTTTTTCTTAATCGGAGTTCTGGGTATGGGCTTATATGGTTCCAACGAACCAGGATTAGATTTGGAAAGATTAATTAATCAATCATACCCTGCAACCTTGGAAATACTTTTATATTTTGGCTTCCTTATTGCTTATGCTGTCAAATTGCCGATTATACCCCTACATACGTGGTTACCAGATACCCATGGGGAAGCACATTATAGTACATGTATGCTTTTAGCGGGAATATTATTAAAGATGGGAGCATATGGATTGATTCGGATCAACATGGAATTGTTACCTCATGCTCATTATCTATTTTCGCCCTGGTTAGTAATAATAGGAGCGATCCAAATAATCTATGCAGCTTCAACTTCTCTTGGTCAACGAAATTTCAAAAAAAGAATAGCTTATTCCTCTGTATCTCACATGGGTTTCATAATTATAGGAATTGGTTCCATAACCAACATTGGACTCAATGGAGCTATTTTACAAATATTATCCCATGGATTTATTGGTGCTACACTTTTTTTCTTGGCAGGAACCGCTTCTGATAGAATGCGTCTTGTTTATCTCGAAGAACTGGGGGGAATATCTATCCCAATGCCTAAAATTTTTACCATGTTTAGTAGCTTTTCAATGGCTTCTCTTGCCTTACCAGGAATGAGTGGTTTTGTCGCAGAATTAGTAGTATTTTTTGGACTAATTACTAGTCCAAAATTTCTGTTAATGCCAAAAACACTAATTACTTTTGTAATGGCAATTGGAATGATATTAACTCCTATTTATTTATTATCTATGTTACGCCAGATGTTCTATGGATACAAGCTATTTAATGTTCCAAACGCAAATTTTGTGGATTCTGGACCACGAGAACTCTTTATTTTAATCTGTATCTTTTTACCAGTAATAGGAATTGGTATTTATCCAGATTTTGTTCTCTCCCTATCCGTTGACAGGGTAGAGGCTCTCTTATCCAATTATTATCCTAAATAGGTTTGCTTTTTTTTACTCGTCTGCTCTATTAATGCAGAAATAAGTAAAAAAGTATATAATGCAGAAATAAGTAAAAAAGTATAATTAGATCTATCTCGAATTTTTGAGAACCCTTTGATAAGGCGTTCAAGGGGTTCTCAAATAAAACATAAAAGTAAAAACCTTCATTTCATGAAGGTTTTATTTTATGTAATCATTTAGGTGTTAATGTAAACGAACCATAACTATGTAAGCCTATTCCTAATAGATTTATACCAAAATAACAAATCCAAATTATAAGAAATCCTATCAAAGCTATAAGTGCAGAATTCGTACCCTTCCAATTTGGATTTGTTCTACTATGTAAATAAATTGCGAATATGGTCCAAGTAATAAATGCCCAAGTTTCCTTAGGATCCCAATTCCAATAGGATCCCCAGGCCTCATTAGCCCATACTGCTCCACAAAGAATACCTACGGTTAAAAGGGTAAATCCTAGGCTAATGACACGATAACTCCAAGAATCCAAACGCTCCGTTAATTGATATTTGTAATAATTTGGAAATGAAGGGACAGAGGTTCTTTTTAAAGCACTTCTTTTTGCATAAAAATATTTAATATCACTAAAGAAAAATGTTTTATTTAAAACATTTTTTTTCTTTTTAGAAAAGAAATGGAAATTATTTCGAAATCTAATGATTAGAATAGCGGCAGATAATAAGGATCCGCACAAAAGAGTTGCATAGCTTAATAACATCATACTGACATGCATCATTAACCACTGAGATTGTAGAGCAGGTACTAGTATCGTGGATTGATGCATTTCAGTTAAAAGACCCGATGTGGCAAAGCCTTGCGTTAAAATAGTACTTGGCGTAGTTATTGTGCTTAAATCATTTTTAGAGTTCTGTATTTTAGGAATGGTATGAAGAATATACAGGGCCCATGAAAGGAAGATCAATGACTCATATAAATTACTTAATGGAAAATGTCCCGAGGAAGCCCAACGAGAAACTAAGAATCCTGTTATAGAGAAAAAAGTAACTATCATTCCTTTTTCTGACGAATCGCGTAATCCTCCAAGTTCACGAACTAATAAGGTTATAAAATGAATCGTAATCACAATTGAAATCGTTGAGAAAGAGATATGAGTTAGTATATGTTCTAAAGTTGCAAATAGCATAAGGGGAAGGTCCCATTACAAAATTGTAAATTTCGAATTGATTTCTAATCTATTGTATTCTTTTTCAAGAATGCCGCCACTCGGATTCGAACCGAGATGCTTGAGCACTGCTTCCTAAGAGCAGCGTGTCTACCAATTTCACCATGGCGGCTAACTTCAAATAATAGGTAACTTAAAAGAATAATAGCTATTATCTTGGGAATCGTCGATATTGGGAAAGTCCATAAAATTTAGGAACATTAGAGTTTTCATTAAAATAGACTTCGTTTGGTAGTATCGTTTCCATTTTTTTTTTTTACAATAAACTCTTGCTTTGCCCAATAGAAACACAAACACTGCTTGAAAGAGTTGGAACTTCTTTTTTCTAACTTGCAATTATAGAACTAATTTTTTCTAATTAATTTCCCCTTTACATTTTGAAAATTCTTTCAATACAATGAAAAAAATCCAAAAGGGTTTCTATTTAATGATGAAATTAAAATAAAATGGATAAATAGAAAAGGCTTTTTGGATTTTTTAAAAATTTCTAGAATGAAAGTCTTTATGCTCTTATTAATAAGATTTACTAACCTTATGATTTTGGAGAAGATAGGTGGAAGTTGTAAGTCCTATTGTAAGAATACTCCACTTTTCATAATTTTCCTAATAGAATATGAGGATTCTATTAGGAAAATTATGAAAAGTTCATTGATAGGAAAAGAATACTTAGCACACAGTATACCAAACAAAACTTTTTTTTTCTTGTATATATAAGATAAGAGGGGTTTTTTGTTCTAAGAATATTGTACCGAGTAATTCGACACATAAAAGTACATTCAAAGAAGAATCCAAATTATTAAATAATTGGAATTCTTTTTTGATAAGTCAATTCATATTATTCCAAAATCTTATTATTTGTTTGTTGCCCAGAAAAACCCTTTGGTTTTGGATGCTCATTACCGCTCGAAAATGATCTTGATTTTACTAAAGAATAAGATTGTACTATGGAAAAATAAGTCTTTTTCTTCCAAATATTTTTACGAATACGCTTTTTTGACATTGAAGTACGTTTTTTTGGAACTGCCATTCAAAAAGGAAATTACTTTTTTCTAGTTGTATGTGAAAGACATCTATTGCTGCAAATCAATCCTTCTTTCTTCTTTTTATTAGTATTTATACTTAGATACTGAAAGATACTTAAATTTTGAATTATTTTTTACTTCATTTTGTCTAATGCGGATAAGACAACAAGAATTTTTTAACATTTTTTCTTTATATATTTTATACTTTTTTTTTAATAATATAGAATATATAGAAGGGTTTCTCATTTAAATCTATTTATATCTATTTATATATCAAGTATACTCCATATATAGATATATGGTATGGAAGCCTATCCCCCATATAAGATAAGACGGGGGGATAAAAAGAAGGGAAAATGAAAATAGTTAATTAAGTTCAGAATGGTATTCCATAAAGGAAAGGAATTCCAATCAAAACAAAAAATACTGAGTCTCTTAAACAAGACATTCTAAAACTTAGGTAATTTATAGTCATTAGAATTTTAGTTCTATATGAAGTAAGGACTATTCGATAATTTCTTATAAACATAGGTTTTCATTGGAATTCACTCAATCAGTTAATTATGGAACAAGAGAGCTGTTTCATCTTTGTTTTAAAGAAATATAAAAATGAATTATGAATAGAAAGTAAAATGATTCCACTTTTTTTTTTTTATTTTTATAAATATCTTTATTTAGTTAATAAAATAACTTCGTTACCTAGTTATTTTATTAACTTTTTTAATTTAACCAACTAAACCCATTCTTAATTTTTAATTATTTCAATGAGATAAATTTTGGAAAAATTAAGAATTTCAGTATTTTTTCTTATTCTTTTTATTTATTCTTTCAGAAAGAGATAAGAATTGGTTTGGTGAATCGGAAACAATTTTATAGAAAAATTGAAGTAAAAATTGAAGTAAAAATTGCAATTTCTTTTCTTATGGAACATACATATCAATATGCATGGGTAATCCCTCTTCTCCCACTTCCAGTTATTATGTCAATGGGATTTGGCCTTATTCTTATTCCGACAGCAACAAAAAATCTTCGTCGCATATGGGCTTTTCCTAGTGTTTTACTCTTAAGTATAGCTATGGTATTCTCAGTTCAACTGTCTATTCAACAAATAAATGGAAGTTCGATCTATCAATATCTATGGTCTTGGACCGTCAATAATGATTTTTCTTTAGAATTTGGATACTTGATTGACCCACTTACTTCTATTATGTTAATACTAATTACTACTGTAGGAATCCTGGTTCTTATTTATAGTGATGGTTATATGTCTCACGATGAAGGATATTTGAGATTTTTTGTTTATATAAGTTTTTTCAATACTTCCATGTTGGGATTGGTTACTAGCTCCAATTTGATACAAATTTATTTTTTTTGGGAACTCGTGGGAATGTGTTCTTATTTATTGATAGGCTTTTGGTTTACACGACCAATCGCAGCGAGTGCTTGTCAAAAAGCTTTTGTAACTAATCGTGTAGGGGATTTTGGTCTATTATTAGGAATTTTAGGTTTTTTTTGGATAACAGGTAGTTTAGAGTTTAGGGATTTGTTCAAAATAGCTAATAACTGGATTCCTAATAATGGAATTAACTCTTTACTTACTACTTTGTGTGCTTTTTTATTATTCCTTGGTGCAGTTGCGAAATCCGCACAATTCCCTCTTCACGTATGGTTACCCGATGCTATGGAAGGGCCCACTCCTATTTCGGCTCTTATACACGCAGCAACTATGGTTGCTGCGGGAATTTTTCTTCTAGCTCGACTTCTTCCTCTTTTCATATCTTTACCTTTGATAATGAGTTTTATTTCTTTAGTAGGTACAATAACACTATTCTTAGGAGCTACTTTAGCTCTTGCTCAGAGAGATATTAAAAGAAGCTTAGCCTATTCTACAATGTCTCAATTGGGTTATATGATGTTAGCTCTAGGTATAGGTTCTTATCAAGCTGCTTTATTCCATTTGATCACTCATGCTTATTCAAAAGCTTTATTGTTCTTGGGATCCGGATCCGTTATTCATTCAATGGAACCTCTTGTTGGATATTCACCAGATAAAAGTCAAAATATGGTTCTTATGGGCGGTTTAAGAAAATACATTCCAATCACAAGAACTACTTTTTTATGGGGTACACTTTCTCTTTGTGGTATTCCACCTCTTGCTTGCTTCTGGTCCAAAGATGAAATCCTTAGTAATAGTTGGTTGTATTCGCCCTTTTTTGGAATAATAGCCTCCTTTACTGCAGGATTAACTGCCTTTTATATGTTTCGGATATATTTACTTACATTTGATGGGTATTTGCGTGTTCATTTTCAAAATTACAGTAGCACTAAAGAGAGTTCCTTGTATTCAATATCCTTATGGGGAAAAAGGATACCCAAAGGAGTGAATAGGGATTTCGTTTTATCAACAACGAAGAGTGGAGTTTCTTTTTTTTCACAAAATATACCAAAAATTCAAGGTAATACAAGAAATAGGATAGGATCCTTTACTACGTCTTTTGGGGCTAAAAAAACTTTTGCCTATCCGCATGAAACGGGAAATACTATGTTATTTCCTCTTCTTATATTACTACTTTTCACTTTGTTCATTGGATTCATAGGAATCTCTTTTGATAATGGAGGAATTGGTAATGGAATAGCAGAGTTAACCATATTATCAAAGTGGTTAACTCCCTCAATAAACTTTACCCAGGAAAGTTCTAATTCTTTTGTAAATTCATATGAATTTATTACTAATGCAATTTCTTCTGTAAGTCTAGCTATCTTTGGTTTATTCATAGCATATATCTTCTATGGATCCGCTTATTCTTTTTTTCAGAATTTGGATTTAATAAACTCTTTTTACAAAGGAAATCCTAAAAAAGAATTTTTAGATCAAGTAAAAAAAAATATATACAGTTGGTCATATAATCGTGGTTATATAGATATTTTCTATACTAGGGTCTTTACCCTCGGTATAAGAGGGTTAACCGAACTCACGGAGTTTTTTGATAAGGGTGTTATTGATGGAATTACCAATGGAGTGGGTCTTGCTAGTTTTTGTATAGGAGAGGAAATTAAATATGTAGGGGGAGGTCGAATCTCGTCTTATTTATTCTTTTTTTTATGTTATGTATCTGTGTTTTTATTCTTTTTTCTTTCTTAAGTTAAGGAATTTACAACAAGTCTCTTGCAAAAATAACTATCCTATCCCCTTTCTACAATCTCTCTATATCCTTGTTACATAAGGTAAGTATTGTATAATAGTTCGGTTTTCCGCGATTTTTTCCATTCCTCTGTGTAAATACCCTAATATGGGTTCACAATCAATAACATCCTCACCATCGAGAGTAACGATCAGTCGAAGAACACCATGCATTGATGGGTGTTGAGGGCCCATATTGACTATCATGAGATCTTTTCTTGTAAGCGGTAGACTCATATCCTTTCTTCCTTAATTCATTATTCCATGAAAATGGATTATTCCATGAATTCCTCAAAGCGAGGCTCATCAAAATGAAAAATCTAAGACTACTATAAGACTACTAAAAAAATAATAAAACAAGAAAAAAATTTGAACGATTAAATTACTGCTCCCGAATATTCAACTGACCGATTAATTTCTTATAACGTACTCTATTTTTCTTTGCCAAATAAGCCAGCAAACGTCGACGTTTTCCCAAAAGTCTTCGTAGACCTCTTTCCGATGAAAAATCTTTTTTGTGTAATTCCAAATGTGAAGCAAGTCTCCGTATCTTATTGGTGAAACTGAATACTTGAAATTCAACAGAACCCCTGTTTTCTTCTTTTTCTTCTTTAACCATAAATCCAAAAATTTTTCTACCTCCTTTCTTTTTCATGTATTTTTCTGATCAGGAAAAATACAAAATTATGTCAGTTATTTTGAAGTTATTCTAATCTCGTACACACACAAATTTGCAATTATTCATCTACTACTGGAATTTGGATTTATTTTATCGATGCAAATTGGATTTGGATAGAAGGGTACATTCTTTCTAATATTTTAGATAGAAGAAATGTTTCTTCTATCTAAAATATTAGAAAGAATTTTGCTGATTTATTTATTGCTATATGCAATTTATGGAATTGATACACCATTTAATTGATATCATTTAGCAAAATGAAACACAGCATATGCATCCATCTTTTGGCTCGAGAATTTCACGGGATAGAGATATGGTATAAGAAATAGACTATTAAGTAACTCTAAATGAATTGTGGATACATCTGTATCCTTAACATACTGAAACGATTGTCATTATTCGTATCAAACCAATAGCGATTCATACAAGCTAAATCTTCTAATCAATGGTGGGCCAATAATGAATTTTTTTGCATATGTATTAAGACGCTTGGCCTGATTTCGAAATTGTCCAGAGTTTTATATGTTGTTTTCATTGCAAAATGATGGGTCTCCTTCCATAACTTTCCAATTACGAGTACGAGAATTGAAAGACATGAAAATTCTCAATTCTCTACGGCGTCTAGTAGATAGAAACAAGAAAATCAGAAGAATCTTTCTCTCTATTCACTATCATTCCGCGTCTTCGACTTCTATTAGTTTCTTTTCTTCTTTAATGCAATAGCTATAGTTTGATATAAGAATCCATTTCTCAAAGTAATGGAAACCATTCTCTTATAGGAAATGGTTCGAAAATCGCTATTCCACCTTTTAGGTATCGTGAAAAGTGATACCTGTGAAGATCGTGCATTTCAGTCAAATTCAGATCCGTTTTTCGAGTCCATGATATAATATAACCAAATTGGATAGATCTTCCACCTGTTTAGCTAAGAAAGAATAGATACAGAGGTGGATAATAGATCGATATGAAGATCATGAGCTGCCCCATAATGAAATCGCCAGTAGTCGCGAATATCTCCTTCTTCCCTAATCCAAGATTGGAGAAAGAAGATCTAAGAG
>NW_028260336.1:0-23125 GCF_056163025.1 Triticum urartu | reverse complement strand
TTCATGCATTTATGCTCGTAGCCTATATCCGCATCCATAACCGTTTTTCATTTGTGTGTAGAAAGTGTGTGTAGAAAAAGCCACATACCCTACCATATTATATTACTTACACTAAAAAATACTAGACAATCTTATTTTTTTGCACATAAAGAAATAAAGAAGTCATTGCAATTGCCGGAAATACTAAGCCTACTAAAGGCACGAAAATAGAAGGTAAGTTTAAATCCGTCATGGAATAGGTGTCTCAATTCAAATTTACTATTTCTATCTAGTCGAAAAAATATCTTAAGATTCTTATGATATAATTAAGTATATCTATTATAAGGAATATTGACTATTGTATTGTATTTTTTATTTTTAGTTTGAAAAATATTCTGTAAAAAAATGAAAGGATAATAAGAAAATTCCAAAAAAGGAGAACTAATTAAAAAGATTTTATTTTGATTTTCCCATCCTCATGGCCTTTCTATCTTTCTAATCTAATTTGAAATTGGATTCAAAAGAAAGC
This sequence comes from Triticum urartu, assembly GCF_056163025.1. NCBI lineage: Eukaryota > Viridiplantae > Streptophyta > Magnoliopsida > Poales > Poaceae > Triticum > Triticum urartu. The sequence continues at coordinate 22,617 of NW_028260336.1, read as the reverse complement.
GGTTAGAATTTACTTCCTGCATACATACTTCTCTAGAAGCGCATACAATAATGCGTGGTAAAGGCGGAAAAATAGTATATTCAATCAAAATCAAAGGGCAAATTATCTTACCTACTATAGATCCCCTACTACCCTCTTAGACTTTAAAAGGCGATATACCACCCAAAGAAAGGGTATGAAAATGCCGGGTGGAGTTAGCTTTTCGACGAAGACCTGTCCCGTGCAGCGAAGCCCTGTTAGTAAGACCCCCCGCAATAATGGATTATAGAAGAATATTATTCCAAATACTCCTCTGGACGCATATAGTAGCATTGCGATTCCGAATCTTTTTTATTTATGAATATGAACAGAAAAAATTCATTGTATCGTTGGGTCGGAGCGGAGGTTTGGTCCAGAAAAATTAGAAACAAAACGTCTACTCTACCGCATTGAAGTCTATAGCGCTGTATTTCCACGAAAGTATAATTCTTACCATCAGGATACGATCCTTTCTTTTGAACTAAACGTCTCTACGATGGGTCCAGGTTCTATGTCCAATCCCAAATCAAGGATTTCTCGCTCTTGATCGGAGTCATAAACTAAAAAAAAACTACCTTTTTATCCTTTTTCTCAAGGTTATAGAAAACTTCCTTATCTAGTTCTAGCATTTTGAAAAAAAAAAAATGCTTCTTTTTTTACACACAGTTCGAGTCACTTGTTGACTCACGATTACGCCTGTTAAAAGTTTCAAACGTCCTCTTTTTTGAAATTGAAAGAGAGTCCTATAAAAAGGTCTAACTTCCAAACTATGTCTTTTTTCATTCATTCTCCTTTAGTTTTTTTCTCTATCTAGAAGTGGAATAGAATAACCCGGTTGAAGGGTAATGATCATACGTCTGTAATGCATTGTATGGCCCAGAATAGGTCCTATTCTTCTACCTTTTCCAGGTAGTCGATGGCTATTCACAGCTACCACCTTAACACCAAAGAAGAGTTCGACCCAATGCTTTATTTCTGTCTTAGTGAATCCCGATTCGACATTAAAAGTATATTGATTCTTTCCCAATAAACGAAGACTTTTTTCTGTAAATACTGCGTATTTGATTCCATTATCATTATCATATGATAATACTATATTTTATTATTTTATTATTTTATTTGTATTTCTTTATTGTATTATACCTTAATATATATATTCTAGATATATAGAATAGACGAATCTCAATTTGTCAAGTCTCATGATCATATCATGATCTATTTTTATTCGGCTCAATCTTTTTTTTCTAAAAAAGATTGAGCCGAGTTTAATTGCAATCAATTAGAAGAATAAAGAAGAATTACTGCATTTCATAACTGATTTTTTTCTCTTTTTATTTCGTTTCTTTTTTATTTATACCTTCTTTATCTTTAGTTTTATCTAGTTAATCAATAGTATCTACCGGCTCGAACTCGAATTTGATCGCCTTCCATACTTCACAAGCTGCGGCTAGTTCAGGACTCCATTTGCAAGCTGCTCGGATAATTTCATTACCTTCGCGAGCAAGATCGCGCCCTTCGTTACGAGCTTGTACACAGGCTTCTAAAGCCACTCGATTAGCTGCTGCACCAGGTGCATTTCCCCAAGGATGTCCTAAAGTTCCTCCACCAAATTGTAATACAGAATCGTCCCCAAAGATTTCGGTCAGAGCTGGCATATGCCAAACATGAATACCACCTGAAGCTACCGGTATAACACCTGGCATGGATACCCAGTCCTGAGTGAAAAAGATACCGCGAGCACGATCTTTTTCAATAAAATCATCGCGCAATAAATCAACAAAACCTAAAGTCATTTCGCGTTCCCCTTCTAACTTACCTACTACTGTACCGGAGTGGATATGATCTCCCCCAGACATACGCAATGCTTTAGCTAATACACGGAAATGCATACCATGATTTTTCTGTCTATCAATAACTGCATGCATTGCACGGTGAATGTGAAGAAGTAGGCCATTGTCGCGGCAATAATGAGCCAAAGTAGTATTTGCGGTGAATCCCCCAGTTAAGTAGTCATGCATTACAATAGGAACCCCTAATTCTCTTGCAAATACAGCTCTCTTAATCATTTCTTCACATGTACCCGCAGTCGCATTCAAGTAATGCCCCTTGATTTCACCGGTTTCGGCCTGTGATTTATAAATAGCTTCGGCACAAAAGACAAAACGGTCTCTCCAGCGCATAAATGGTTGTGAGTTTACGTTTTCATCATCTTTGGTAAAATCAAGTCCACCACGTAGACACTCATAACACGCTCTACCATAATTTTTTGCGGATAATCCCAATTTTGGTTTAATAGTACATCCCAATAAAGGACGACCGTACTTGTTCAACTTATCTCTTTCAACTTGGATACCATGAGGCGGGCCTTGGAAAGTTTTTGAATAAGTAGGGGGAATTCGTAGATCCTCCAAACGTAGAGCACGTAGGGCTTTGAAACCAAATACGTTACCTACAATGGAAGTAAACATGTTAGTAACGGAACCCTCTTCAAATAGGTCTAATGGATAAGCTACATAACAGATCCATTGGTTGTCTTCCCCAGCAACAGGCTCGATGTGATAGCATCGTCCTTTGTAACGATCAAGACTGGTAAGTCCATCAGTCCAAACAGTTGTCCATGTACCAGTAGAAGATTCGGCAGCTACTGCAGCCCCTGCTTCTTCGGGCGGAACCCCAGGCTGAGGACTTACTCGGAATGCTGCCAAGATATCAGTATCCTTAGTTTCATACTCTGGGGTGTAGTAAGTCAATTTATAATCTTTAACACCAGCTTGAAATCCAACACCTGCTTTAGTTTCTGTTTGTGGTGACATAAGTCCCTCCCTATAACTCTTGAATTAAGAATTCTCACAATAACAGGGTCTACTCGATGTTAATTAGGCGTAAATGAAACTTTAGCAAAAATCTCGTAAAACAAAAAGGATATTCAATTAATATAATATCAACTCATTAAAGAAAATTGAGGGCATGCTTAGGTTAATGAATATGTTTCATTCATATATAATGCGTACACCCTGTGTATGTTCTATCCTATAGGAATTCCAATATAGGAATTCGATAGGAATTGAGTTGTTGTTATGGTAAGTTAACACGGTTCGTTATTAAACCATGGATTTGATTTACCAAATCCATAATTATTGTATACTCTTTGATAGATATAGCGCAACCCAAATTAATTCCTAATCCTTATTTTACAAGTTCTTAATAGTTCTCTTTTCTTATTTTGAATGCAAATACCTAACTAAATACTAATAAAATTCTTTGTTGACAGCAATCTATGCTTCACAGTAGTATATATTTTGTATATCGAAGTCCTAGATAGGAAAGTAGAGTAGGCACAGATCCTCCACAAAAGGCAAAATGTATATGAAAAAAAAGATTGATTGAACTTTCCAATGGACTCATTCCATGAGTAAACGATTGAATGGGATTCGCTTGGGCAACGAAATCAAGTCCTGGTCCCCTTTTCTCTCTTATTGAATTAACTAATTCATTTCCTTTTTACTTTTGGATTTTTTTTGATTTGATTTGGCATTATTCAACAATAAAAAAAGAAAAATTTCGACAAATTCCTTTTTTTTAATTATGTGATAATTATGAGAACCAATCCTACTACTTCTCCTCCCGGGGTTTCCACAATTGAAGAAAAAAGTACAGGTCGTATCGATCAAATTATTGGACCCGTGCTGGATGTCACTTTTCCCCCAGGCAAGTTACCTTATATTTATAACGCTTTGGTAGTCCAGAGTAGAGACACTGCCGATAAGCAAATTAATGTGACTTGTGAGGTACAACAATTATTAGGAAATAATCGAGTTAGAGCTGTAGCTATGAGTGCTACGGACGGGTTGATGAGAGGAATGGAAGTGATTGACACGGGAGCTCCTCTCAGTGTTCCGGTCGGTGGAGCTACTCTCGGACGAATTTTCAACGTTCTTGGGGAGCCTGTTGACAATTTGGGTCCTGTAGATAGTAGTGCAACGTTCCCTATTCATAGATCTGCGCCTGCCTTTATCGAGTTAGATACGAAATTATCCATCTTTGAAACAGGTATTAAGGTCGTCGATCTTTTAGCTCCTTATCGACGTGGAGGAAAAATAGGACTATTTGGGGGGGCTGGAGTAGGTAAAACAGTACTGATCATGGAATTAATCAATAACATTGCTAAAGCTCATGGGGGCGTATCCGTATTCGGTGGAGTAGGGGAACGGACTCGTGAAGGAAATGATCTTTATATGGAAATGAAGGAATCCGGAGTAATTAATGAAAAAAATATTGAGGAATCAAAGGTAGCTCTAGTCTATGGCCAAATGAATGAACCACCGGGAGCTCGTATGAGAGTTGGTTTAACTGCCCTAACTATGGCGGAATATTTCCGAGATGTTAATAAGCAAGACGTGCTTTTATTTATCGATAATATCTTTCGTTTTGTTCAAGCAGGATCAGAGGTATCCGCTTTATTAGGGAGAATGCCCTCCGCAGTGGGTTATCAACCTACTCTTAGTACAGAAATGGGTTCTTTGCAAGAAAGAATTGCTTCTACTAAAAAGGGATCTATAACTTCGATTCAAGCAGTTTATGTACCTGCAGACGATTTGACCGACCCTGCCCCTGCCACAACATTTGCACATTTGGATGCTACTACCGTACTTTCCAGAGGATTAGCTTCCAAGGGTATTTATCCAGCAGTAGATCCTTTAGATTCAACCTCGACTATGTTACAGCCTCGGATCGTTGGCAACGAACATTATGAAACTGCGCAAAGAGTTAAGGAAACTTTACAACGTTACAAAGAACTTCAGGACATTATCGCAATTCTTGGCTTGGATGAATTATCGGAAGAGGATCGTTTAACTGTAGCAAGAGCAAGAAAAATTGAGCGTTTCTTATCACAACCGTTCTTTGTGGCAGAAGTTTTTACTGGTTCTCCAGGAAAGTATGTTGCTCTTGCGGAAACTATTAGGGGATTTCAACTAATCCTTTCCGGAGAATTAGACGGCCTACCTGAACAGGCTTTTTATTTGGTGGGTAACATCGATGAAGCTAGCACGAAAGCTATAACCTTAGAAGAGGAGAACAAATCGAAGAAATGAAATTAAATCTTTATGTACTGACTCCTAAGCGAATTATTTGGGATTGTGAAGTGAAAGAAATCATTTTATCCACTAATAGTGGCCAAATTGGCGTATTACCAAACCACGCCCCCATTAACACAGCAGTAGATATGGGTCCTTTGAGAATACGCCTCCTCAACGACCAATGGTTAACAGCGATTCTGTGGAGCGGTTTTGCGAGAATAGTTAATAATGAGATCATCATTTTAGGAAATGATGCGGAACTGGGTAGTGATATTGATCCGGAAGAAGCTCAAAAGGCACTTGAAATAGCCGAAGCTAACTTGAGTAAAGCTGAGGGTACGAAAGATTTGGTTGAAGCGAAGCTCGCTCTCAGACGAGCTAGGATACGAATCGAGGCTGTCAATTGGATTCCCCCATCCAATTGAAGACAATCCAGTGGTTTATAGTTGATACAAAGAAAAAGGGAAGAGGGGTAGAAAAAGTTATTAGATAGCGAAGCGAAGTAAGTCCAATGCTATCTAGTAATTTTTCTACCTACTTACCTACTATTGGATTTGAACCAATGACTCCCGCCGTATGAAAGCAATACTCTAACCACTGAGTTAAGTAGGCAATTTATCACCACAAAGGAAGACCCATTACTTCGATCGATTATATATTGAATCCCTTTTCTAAGCAATACCGCTCTGTTATTGGTCTGTTATATACTAAATACTAAACTAAATACTAAACAGATACAGATCAAAGGGGTATCCTCTGGCATTAGAAAATATTCATCTTGACAAGAAATTATCTATATGTTAAGATATCTCTGATAAGGGCTATAGCTCAGTTCGGTAGAGCAACTCGTTTACACGTGCGCCAATGCTTTTCAAAGGAGCTTATTATGCAATGAACATAATCGATCTTATTGCAAAATCAATGTCTTACTTCATAGATTCGAGAGAATAGGAGAACAGTAGCCTGACAAACAGTCGGTTCAGTCCGATTCAGGTGCCAATTCAGGTGCCTAATCAAATAGAACCCTTATGGATTTGCTAGTTGATAAGGTAAATATCCAGCCCACTAAATGCTAGGCGTAATGAGGATAAGGGCCTCCAAAAAACTTCTTTTCGTTCTATGAACTTTAAGGTGTATGAAGTCTCATAGTTAACTCTTGCAGTGGAACGATAGAGACTCCATTTCACTTAGGTTGATTTAATTTAGACCGGAGGCAGACCTAAGTCAAGGTAATCCTCCTTTGAAACACTTTGGTATTGCTCCTAGATAGATCATAATACAAAAAATCAATCAGAGCACAGGGAGCCATCTCATTATCTTTCCGTAAAGAAAAACTATGGTGGACTAACTGATCTTTAAATCAGTTTATGAAAGAGCCCAATGCAAAAAAATGCATGTTGGGTCTTTGAAACAGTTCAAATCATTTCGATAATAATCCGTTTGATCTGTTTTACCGAGAAGGTCTACGGTTCGAATCCGTATAGCCCTAATATGCCCTTTTTTAGATTTTAGGATCTCTATCCTATGTTTTCTTTAGTTTAGTATAGTTTTCATTTTCTCATTAGTATTTGTTTATAGACTGGATAGGCGCCTGCGACATAGAATAGAGATAAAAGCATTACCAAAGGCTCATTCATCGAAAATCAAAATCATACAGACAGGAAAAGAAAAACGAATTTCTATCAAATCAATAGAAGAAAGGATCCTTTCCCTGATTTGAATCCCGTCCTCCTTCAAATAGGATATCTCTAGACTTCCCTATAATAACTGCAATGATTTTATCCATTTTGCGAATTCCTACTTTGTTTTAAGTATATTTATTACTTTGTTTATAGATACATTATGTAAATTGATCAACTTTAAATAGAAAAAATAAAGTAAAGAGTAAATAAGAAAACAGAATATTCTGTCTCATAGTTCTGAAATAGAGTTCTTTATTTTTATTTTATAGTATTACTTCTCATTAATTATACTGCATAGATTAGTCCTACTATCTTAATTAGGTTCTAATTTAGTAGTATTCTCATTTTTATTTAATAGTCTCTTATTATTTTATTATTAAATATTAAATAAAGGATAGAGCTATTCTTTTTTCTAGAGATTCTAGAGAAAGCGAGACAAAGTGAAACGAGAAAGTTTTCTTTATATAAGAATTAGATCTACATACACCATATCTAAATAGAATGGAAATCCAAAAGAAAGGGAGTTGGGATTCCATTGGATGAATCTTTAAAGAAGATGCAGCACAGAGGAAACAAAGGCTAAACTTAAACTAAGCGCTTTTGTTTGAACAAAAAAGATTCTTGTTTCACCGAGGAAAAGAGAGAAGTTCTGGATAAATTGACAATGCTGAATTGAATTGACTAATTTAAGTTCCGCCTATTCCACATTAATGGGAGTACATTATGTTTCTGCTTCACGAATATGATATTTTTTGGACATTTCTAATAATAGCAAGCCTTATTCCTATTTTGGCATTTTCGATTTCAGGACTTTTAGCCCCGGTTAGTGAAGGACCAGAGAAGCTTTCTAGTTATGAATCGGGTATAGAACCCATGGGAGGGGCTTGGGTACAATTCCGAATACGCTATTATATGTTTGCGCTCGTTTTTGTTGTTTTTGATGTGGAAACCGTCTTTCTATACCCTTGGGCAATGAGTTTCGACGTATTGGGTGTATCCGTTTTTATCGAAGCTTTGATTTTCGTGCTTATCTTAGTTGTTGGTTTAGTTTATGCATGGCGAAAAGGAGCCTTGGAATGGTCTTAACTGAATATTTAGACAAAAAAAAAGAAGGAAAAGATTCTATTGAGACAGTTATGAATTTGATTGAGTTTCCCTTACTTGACCAAACAAGTTCCAATTCTGTTATTTCAACTACACCAAATGATCTTTCGAATTGGTCAAGACTCTCCAGTTTATGGCCCCTTCTATACGGTACCAGTTGTTGTTTCATTGAATTTGCTTCATTAATAGGCTCACGATTCGACTTTGATCGTTATGGATTGGTACCAAGATCAAGTCCTAGGCAAGCAGACCTAATTTTAACAGCCGGTACGGTAACAATGAAAATGGCTCCCTCTTTAGTGAGATTATACGAGCAAATGCCTGAACCAAAATACGTCATTGCTATGGGAGCCTGTACTATTACAGGGGGAATGTTCAGTACGGATTCCTATAGTACTGTTCGGGGAGTTGATAAGTTAATTCCTGTGGATGTCTACTTGCCGGGCTGCCCACCTAAACCGGAGGCAGTTATAGATGCCCTAACAAAACTTCGTAAGAAGATATCGCGAGAAATAGTTGAGGATCAAACTCTATCTCAAAATAAAAATAGATGTTTTACTACCAGTCACAAGCTTTATGTTAGGCGCAGTACTCATACAGGAACTTATGAGCAAGAATTGCTCTATCAATCACCATCTACATTAGATATATCTTCTGAAACTTTTTTCAAATCCAAAAGTTCAGTACCTTCCTACAAATTAGTGAATTAGGAGAGGGGCTCTTTTGTGTAGAAAAATAAAAAGCAGGGCAATCTTTCAAACTTGCATCCGAAATGTGAAATATTTATACAAAGAGGGAGAGATGAAGACAATGCAGCAGGGTTGGTTATCTAATTGGCTAGTCAAACATGAGGTGGTTCATAGATCTTTGGGCTTTGATCACCGAGGAATAGAGACTTTACAAATAAAAGCAGGGGATTGGGATTCCATTGCTGTCATTTTATATGTATATGGTTACAATTATTTACGCTCCCAATGTGCTTATGATGTAGCACCCGGTGGATCTTTAGCTAGCGTGTATCATCTTACGAGAATACAATATGGTATAGATAATCCAGAAGAAGTCTGCATAAAAGTCTTTGCCCAAAAGGATAATCCTAGAATTCCGTCTGTCTTCTGGATTTGGAGAAGTGCCGATTTTCAAGAACGCGAATCTTATGATATGGTGGGAATCTCTTATGATAATCATCCGCGCCTTAAACGTATCCTAATGCCTGAAAGTTGGATAGGCTGGCCCTTACGTAAGGATTATATAACCCCCAATTTTTATGAAATACAAGATGCTCATTGAATGATAAGAAATTCATGCTCACTTATACAACACAACTCCAGATTTTATTCAAGTCAAGGAATATTTTTAGGTTCTTTTCCTAGATGAAACGGAATACCTATTTATAATTAATTCCTAATTATACAAAAGCATTCCAGATAGACTGAGCAAAAAAAGGGTTTCATTTGGATTCCCCTATTTTGAAAATCGCATATTAATTTCCTTCATATGAACAGAAAAATAGGATGACTCAAAGAAGTTCTCTACCAGGAACTTTGTACCGCGCACATTACTTAGCACAACTAGGAAAATAAGATAAGATAAAGATAAGCAAGACTAAAAAAATATTCGTCGGAATAGCGGAATACAAAATTAAGAAACGCAAAAAAATAAAGGGGAATCTCACCCCCTTCTTTATCATAAAGAAAAGATATATTTTAAAACTTCTTTAAAAAGAAAAAGAAGTGCCTCTATATTTATATTATAGATTTATCCACTTAGATGAATAAATATTATTAATGAATATGTATCACAATCCATCTCGAGGTATTTGGATCAATACCTATTCGGTGGATCTTTTTTTTTTTTTTCTCTGCCAGGAACCAGATTTGAACTGGTGACACGAGGATTTTCAGTCCTCTGCTCTACCAACTGAGCTATCCTGACCTTTTCTTGTGCATCATCCTAGTAGAGTATTTGTATCTATGTCAATTAAAAGGACTAAAAATTAATTAAAGTATTTCAAATTTTAAATTTGAAAATGGGGGGGGTAGTCCTATGCATTGTGCATGGTTTACTTAAATAAAACTTAAAAATAGAGTGAATAACCAAGATTTCTTGCCGATACTCTAATAAAAAAGAAATCTATTCAATGAATAGGATAAGATCCATTGAGTTCTCTTCGCATTCCTTTGTGAAAGAGTAGAATGAGAAAGCTAATGAATCTTAAACCCATTGCATTGATAAAAAGAAAAAAAAGTGCATTGATAAAAAGAAAAAAAAAAAGAGGATAAATAATAATAATATAGTATAGTTAGGGAATAAAAGAGGATTTGGGGATAGAGGGACTTGAACCCTCACAACTTATAAAGTCGACGGATTTTCCTTTTACTAGAAATTTCATTGTTGTCAGTATTGACATGTAGAATGGGACTCTCTCTTTGTCCTCGTCCGATTAATCCACTTTTTTAAAGATCTCGAAAACTTTGAATTTTAATTGAAGAATTTGATTATTCAATATTCGATTGGAGTGGATTCACAATAATGAAAAAAAAAAATTATGATATGAGTTTTTTATTTCATAATCATTATCATTTCTAATTTCATTTTTAAAAAAGATAAAGAACCTATATTATAATTAGAATATAATATGAGTTCTGTGATTAATCGTTTGCTATGTCAGTATCTATACGTGTTTATTAAATGTATAAGGTATAAAACCCCTCTTTCTCTAATTTAGAACTAGAAGGAATTCCACTAACAACACAACGTAATTAACTCGATTCGTTAGAACAGCTTCCATTGAGTCTCTGCACCTATCCTTTTCCTTTGTATTCTAGTTCGAGAACCCCTTGTTTTCTCAAAACACGGATTTGGCTCAGGATTGCCCTTTTTTAATTCCAGGGTTTCTCTGAATTTGGAAGTTACCACTTAGCAGGTTTCCATACCAAGGCTCAATACAATCAAGTCCGTAGCGTCTACCGATTTCGCCATATCCCCATTTCCCTCTTCTTTGAGACCAGGATTCCTTGTGTAATTTCATCCATCTCTTAGTTTTTTTTTTGAATCATTGAGTTCATCACTCAACGTAGTCTAGCAGTTCAGTTCGACTCTATTTGAGAGACCTCGCTTGCTTATTGCAATTCAGAATTGAATTGATTCTATCCTTGATGTATTTGCAATTCAATCCGAATCAATATATCCAAAAGTTTTTATCTCCCCCACCTCCCGTCTTACTTTTTTATAGTATTCAAAATTATACTATAACGCTTGATATTTATTCTTTTTTTCTAATCAGAATTAGCAATTTTATTTACTCTGACTCTATGTTCCCCTTAGTGAAATATTAATCCTCAAATTATTAACAAATAATAAAGTCTATAATGATCGAATGAAAATACCAATAAATTCTATAATTTTATTTTTTAATATCCTATAGTTAAGCATATCAAGCTAACTTTATCTTTAAGAAGTTTTAGTATTTTTTTATTTTTATAAGTATAACTTCAAATTTAGAACTAGTTAATAGCTAAGATTAATAACTAATATCTGAGATTTTACGGATTTCCTATACTATACCTATTTCTATTTGTTACACTATTTCCGTTATGTAAGCCCACTTAGCTCAGAGGTTAGAGCATCGCATTTGTAATGCGAGGGTCATCGGTTCAAATCCGATAGTCGGCTTTTTTTTCTCTATCGATGTTCTACGAACAAGAATCTCTTTTTTTCCGAATTAAATGGAGAATCCAGGATCTTTTATGTTTTTTACCTTACAATTTTGCTAGATACAAAACAATAAAATAAATAATATATATACAAAAAAAAAAGATTTTGATGAAATTCCATTTTTTGGGGTACTTTAGTTGATTTTACTCTGTTTATCCTGTAGTTTAATTCAGTTTTAATTTCGATGTATTCTGTAATGTAAATACAATGAAATTAATTGTGTAAAATGAAATTTCAATAAAATAAAAAAAGGAGTCTTCATGTCCCGTTATCGAGGACCTCGTTTAAAAAAAATACGCCGTCTGGGAGCTTTACCAGGACTCACTAGAAAAACACCTAAATCCGGAAGTAATCTTAAAAAAAAATTCAATTCTGGGAAAAAGGAGCAATATCGTATTCGTCTTCAAGAAAAACAGAAATTGCGTTTTCATTATGGTCTGACAGAACGACAATTACTTAGATATGTACATATCGCTGGAAAAGCAAAAAGGTCAACAGGCCAGGTTTTACTACAATTACTTGAAATGCGTTTGGATAATATCCTTTTTCGATTGGGTATGGCTTCAACCATTCCTGGGGCCCGCCAATTAGTCAACCATAGACATATTTTAGTTAATGGTCGTATAGTCAATATACCAAGTTTTCGTTGCAAACCCCGAGATATTATTACTACGAAAGATAACCAAAGATCAAAAGGTCTGGTTCAAAATTATATTGCTTCATCGGACCCGGGGAAATTGCCAAAGCATTTGGCGATTGACACGTTGGAATATAAAGGACTAGTAAATAAAATCCTAGATAGGAAGTGGGTCGGTCTCAAAATAAATGAGTTGTTAGTTGTAGAATATTACTCTCGTCAGACTTGAACTTAACGAAAAAAGGAAAGGTTCATAGAATTTTCTTCCCCTTCCCCTTTCCCCGAACTAAATCGCCCTAAGACCATTACCATTAATTTGTATTTTCCCATCAACTAGCTAAAATTGATTAACCCTAGGATTAGGATCCTTTTTTCTTTTTTCCTCTATGTGTATTTTACATACCACAGTAATTTGCTATAGAGAATTTCTAATTTCTATTAAATCAAAATAAGATAATATAAGATATTATATTATTGCTGGAAAAAATTGTTATTTGATTTGATACATTGTGATCCTTAACGTTGATGAATTAAGAAAAACGGAAAGAGAGGGATTCGAACCCTCGGTAAACAAAAGTCTACATAGCAGTTCCAATGCTACGCCTTGAACCGCTCGGCCATCTCTCCTACATAACTTATTATGGAAAATAAACTGAGTGAATAGCGAGTTTTCTTATTCCTGCAGTACAGGTACAACCGCAACCACTCGGGGGTTCCATAGTTCTATTGGAAAAATTCCTTTTGATCTAAGTGGAAGGATACAGGATTTTTTACTAGAAATTGCGCTCGCTATAAAATAAAAGTTTTAATTTGGGTTTTCCCGCAACTAAAGAAAAAGAAAATGGAAGAATTCTTCTTATTGCATAATAAAATAAAGAAACCTTAGAATTCCGTTTGCATAAGATACGCTACACCATACTATCGAAATCAAAAATAGGGTATGAGACAATTAATAACTTTGAAAACACGAAATAGTTGATAACATAAGTTGTTGTTCAGAAATAGGAAAGTGGAATGAAATCCAGTCTTAGTCAAATATTTCATATCTCTTCGTGTCCAAGCAGAAGGAAAAGGATACAATTTGAGCTGAGCGGAAAATCCATATCTCTCTTATCCATTTAAAGCATATGGATTTAGAGTAGAGCATATGGATCAATCTATTTATAATTATAAGAATCGAATGTGTTTGTTTTTATGTTATTTTGTGAAGGAATGAAAACAATTCTATATAGAATGGGTTGGGAATTATGCCTAGATCCCGTGGAAATGGAAATTTCATTGATAAGACCTCCTCAATTGTAGCCAATATTTTATTGCGAATAATTCCGACAACCTCAGGAGAAAAAAAGGCATTTACTTATTATAGAGATGGTGCGATTTGACTCTTTTTTTTGCTTTTTTTTAGCCCTACCTATACCTCAGTCTTACGAAAAAGAGAGGGGGGTTGGCATAGAGAGAACCAAATTTGTAAAGCAAACAAACCCACGCTTCGGGAAGGTGAGGCGAACTAACAATTCCTTCCGTCGTGTATCCTCGATTGATGCGGCTTCAGATACTTCAATTGTAGATTTGAGTATTGAGCGAAAGGTTACACCTACAGGATATGGTATGGTATGGATTACAGGCCAATCCTACTCTATTAGTATCCGTAGGCAGCATAGGGGAGAAAAGCACTACACCTAGAAATAGGAATCAACAAGAGAAAAACTTTGTTAGAAATTACCCCTTTCCTGATCGGTATCAGGGCTGGGAAGAATGGTTGGGATAACAAACAACCATCAGGTTTGTACTTTGGATACCCCTATAACCATCAAAGATCGTTGAAGTAGCTAATTCCTCTAAATAGGAGGCGTTGAGAACAAAGAAATTATTGGAGCTATCGTTTTCCTCTAGCATTAATAGAATTCATTGGTGTTAAGAAAAACCTCTTGTGGGAAGGTTGGCTAGAGATTTCTTGGAAAAATACCAGCCCCTTTCGGTTCATAATGAGACGGGACTAATTCTATTTTGATTCTATAGATTATTTCGCTTAGTACTATTATGTACAGAAGGGAGGAGCCGTATGAGATGAAAACCTCATGTACGGTTTTGGAACGGAGATTTTTTGAATAGAATGAACGACCGTAACGGATGTTGGCTCAATCCGAAGGAAATTATGCGGAAGCTTTGCAAAATTATTATGAAGCTACGCGACTAGAAATCGATCCCTATGATCGAAGTTATATACTCTATAACATAGGCCTTATACACACAAGCAATGGAGAGCATACAAAGGCTTTGGAATATTATTTCCGGGCACTAGAACGAAACCCCTTCTTACCGCAAGCTTTTAATAATATGGCCGTGATCTGTCATTACGTGCGACTATCTCCACTATAGAAAGAAAAAAAAAAAAGAGAGGATCAAATTTTCTAGTAAATACTAGAAAAAAAGGGCTTTCTACATAGGGATCGTAAAAACAACGATTTTTCCCTATCAGCTGTAGGAAGGAAGGACACTTCACGAGAATCAAAAAACGAAGAAAGTATGGCCTATACTACTACTCTATGGATAAAGTTTCTCAAATTGATAGAGAAAGCACCGTAAAGATCAATTAGTGAGCGACTGGGTCGATACAACTAAAAAAAACTGCTTACTTATCCCATGATATGGGGCAAAATTTAGGAATCCGCTTATGTAATAGAGCCGATCCACTAAGGGATTAAGCAGCGGTGTAGTATCAGATCCCAAAGATAGTAAGTTCTTTTTTCTTTCTTATGGAAAAAAGTCTTTTTCAAGGATTCTATAGAGATTTCATATATGAAACCGGGATAGTTACCTCTCAGAAAATTTGAACGAAGGCTCTATATCTATCTATGCTTCATTCTTCTGAAGGTGGGAAAAAAGATCAAACTGATTATTGATAAAAATTAGGGTTTGAAACTTAGGTAATTAATTTCTTCTGCTTAACCCAAGAACAAATTGGATCGATTTTTGATAAATCGAATTCAGTTAAGATAGGGGAAATTCAGATAGCAATTTCTGAGCCGTATGAGGTAGGAAACTCTCAAGTACGGTTCTAAGGGAAGGAACTTCCTATTCCGACCGAGGAGAACAGGCCATTCTACAGGGTGATTCGGAAATTGCGGAAGCTTGGTTTGATCAAGCTGCTGAATATTGGAAACAAGCTATAGCGCTTACTCCGGGAAATTATATTGAAGCACAGAACTGGTTGAAGATTACGAAGCGCTTTGAATTTGAATAAGACCATGCTCCTTCTTTTTCATAAAATGGGTGGTTTGGTTGTTGATCCATTAATCAAATAAATTAGGTCGTAAGATCGAATCAAGAATTTCATTATATCCATTTCTTATACCTTCTATTTTATATGATATTTCATAAGAATAAACCATAGGGATAGGGTCTAGAATAGAAGTAATAAAGTGAATAAAAAGAGGGGGCAATCTAAATATTGCTAATATATTAGGACCATCTTATTAATAATTCTAATGAGTTATCTTGGAATTTAGAATCAAATAAAAAACCCTATATTATGCTCAAGGAAAGTAGATATAGATAGGAGCTTATGCCCTCAAAAAAAATACACTAGTTTCTTAAATTAAAAATAAAAAAGATTTTTTTCTTACGTCGAGAAATATTTGTTTTTCAAGATAAACAATGTCCGTTAGGCACCTAATCTTTATGTCATAATAGACCCGAACACTTGCCTCGGATTGACTTCAATATATAATTGCTCCAGTGAATAACTAAAAAAAAAATAGAAGGATGGTAGATAGTAAAGAAAAGAACTAATCACAATATCTATCTTTCAAAATCTATCTTTCAAAATCTATCTTTCAAAATATATATCTTTCAAAGATTCACTAAAAAGACAGTTGGCGGGTCTCTTTGTATGTCTTGTCCGGAAAGAGGAGGACTTAATGATTATTCGTTCGCCGGAACCAGAAGTAAAAATTGTTGTGGATAGGGATCCTGTAAAAACATCTTTTGAGGAATGGGCCAGACCCGGCCATTTCTCAAGAACACTAGCTAAGGGCCCTGATACTACCACTTGGATCTGGAACCTACATGCTGATGCTCACGATTTCGATAGTCATACTGGTGATTTGGAGGAGATTTCTCGAAAAGTCTTTAGTGCTCATTTCGGGCAACTTTCCATTATCTTTCTTTGGTTGAGTGGCATGTACTTTCATGGCGCCCGTTTTTCCAATTATGAAGCATGGCTAAGTGATCCTACTCACATTGGACCCAGTGCTCAGGTAGTTTGGCCTATAGTAGGGCAAGAAATATTGAATGGTGATGTAGGCGGGGGTTTCCGAGGAATCCAAATAACCTCTGGTTTTTTTCAGCTTTGGCGAGCATCTGGAATAACTAGTGAATTACAACTCTATTGTACTGCAATTGGTGCATTGATTTTTGCAGCGTTAATGCTTTTTGCTGGTTGGTTCCATTATCACAAAGCCGCTCCCAAATTGGCCTGGTTCCAAGATGTAGAATCCATGTTGAATCACCACTTAGCGGGATTATTAGGACTTGGGTCTCTTTCTTGGGCGGTGGCACCAAATTCATGTATCTTTACCAATTAACCAATTTCTTGACGCTGGGGTGGATCCTAAAGAGATACCACTTCCTCATGAATTTATCTTGAATCGGGACCTTTTGGCTCAACTTTATCCTAGTTTTGCCGAAGGAGCAACCCCTTTTTTCACTTTAAATTGGTCCAAATACGCAGAATTTCTGACTTTTCGCGGAGGACTAGATCCAGTAACCGGTGGTCTCTGGCTGACCGATATTGCGCACCATCATTTAGCTATTGCTATTCTTTTCCTAATCGCAGGTCATATGTATAGGACCAATTGGGGTATTGGCCATGGACTTAAAGATATTTTGGAGGCTCACAAGGGCCCATTTACAGGACAAGGCCATAAGGGTCTTTATGAAATCTTAACAACGTCATGGCATGCTCAATTATCTCTTAACCTAGCTATGCTAGGCTCTACAACCATTGTTGTAGCTCATCATATGTATTCTATGCCTCCCTATCCATACCTAGCTACTGACTATGGTACACAACTTTCCTTGTTCACACACCACATGTGGATTGGCGGATTTCTAATAGTCGGTGCTGCTGCACATGCAGCAATTTTTATGGTAAGAGACTATGATCCAACTACTCGATACAACGATCTATTAGATCGCGTCCTTAGACACCGCGATGCAATCATATCCCACCTTAACTGGGTATGTATATTTCTAGGTTTTCACAGTTTTGGCTTGTACATTCATAATGATACCATGAGTGCTTTAGGCCGTCCACAAGATATGTTTTCGGATACTGCCATACAATTACAACCTATCTTTGCTCAATGGGTACAAAATATCCATGCTACTGCGCCTGGCGTAACAGCTCCTGGTGCAACAACAAGTACTAGCTTAACGTGGGGAGGCGGCGAGTTAGTAGCAGTAGGTGGCAAAGTGGCTTTGTTACCTATTCCATTAGGAACCGCAGATTTTTTAGTCCATCACATTCATGCATTTACCATACATGTGACTGTATTAATACTTTTGAAAGGTGTTTTATTTGCTCGGAGTTCCCGTTTGATACCCGATAAAGCAAATCTAGGTTTTCGCTTTCCTTGCGATGGGCCTGGCCGAGGGGGAACATGTCAAGTATCCGCCTGGGATCATGTTTTCTTAGGTTTATTCTGGATGTACAATGCAATTTCGGTAGTCATTTTCCATTTCAGTTGGAAAATGCAGTCGGATGTTTGGGGTACTATAAGTGATCAAGGGGTGGTAACTCATATTACAGGGGGAAACTTTGCACAGAGTTCCATTACGATTAATGGGTGGCTTCGAGATTTCTTGTGGGCACAGGCATCGCAAGTCATTCAGTCTTATGGTTCTTCATTATCTGCATATGGTCTTTTTTTCTTAGGTGCTCATTTTGTCTGGGCCTTCAGTTTAATGTTTTTATTCAGCGGCCGTGGTTATTGGCAAGAACTCATTGAATCTATCGTTTGGGCTCATAACAAATTAAAAGTTGCTCCTGCTACTCAGCCTAGAGCCTTGAGCATTATACAAGGACGCGCTGTAGGAGTAACCCATTACCTTCTGGGTGGAATTGCCACGACATGGGCATTCTTCTTAGCGAGAATTATTGCAGTAGGATAGTGGCTAGGAGGATTTGAAAGGCATTATGGAATTAAGATTTCCCAGGTTTAGCCAAGGCTTAGCTCAGGACCCCACTACTCGTCGTATTTGGTTTGGTATTGCTACCGCACATGATTTCGAAAGTCATGATGATATTACTGAAGAACGTCTTTATCAGAACATTTTTGCTTCTCACTTTGGGCAATTAGCAATAATCTTTCTATGGACGTCCGGAAATCTGTTTCATGTAGCTTGGCAAGGAAATTTTGAATCATGGATACAGGATCCTTTACACGTAAGACCTATTGCTCATGCGATTTGGGATCCTCATTTTGGTCAACCCGCTGTGGAAGCCTTTACTCGAGGAGGTGCTGCTGGTCCAGTGAATATTGCTTATTCTGGAGTTTATCAGTGGTGGTATACAATAGGATTACGCACCAATGAGGATCTTTATACTGGAGCTCTTTTTCTATTATTTCTTTCTACGCTGTCCTTAATAGCGGGTTGGTTACATCTACAACCCAAATGGAAACCAAGCCTTTCGTGGTTCAAAAACGCGGAATCTCGTCTCAATCATCATTTGTCAGGACTTTTCGGGGTAAGTTCTTTGGCTTGGACAGGACATTTAGTTCATGTTGCTATTCCCGCATCCAGGGGGGAGTACGTTCGATGGAATAATTTCTTAGATGTATTACCCTATCCCCAGGGGTTGGGACCCCTTTTGACGGGTCAATGGAATCTTTATGCCCAAAACCCTGATTCGAGTAATCATTTATTTGGTACCGCTCAAGGAGCGGGAACTGCCATTCTAACTCTTCTTGGGGGATTCCATCCACAAACACAAAGTTTGTGGCTGACCGATATGGCTCACCATCATTTAGCTATTGCATTTATTTTTCTCATTGCCGGTCACATGTATCGAACTAACTTCGGAATTGGGCACAGTATTAAAGATCTTTTAGAAGCGCATACTCCTCCGGGGGGTCGATTAGGGCGTGGGCATAAGGGCCTTTATGACACAATCAACAATTCGATTCATTTTCAGTTAGGTCTTGCTCTAGCTTCTTTAGGGGTTATTACTTCCTTAGTAGCTCAACATATGTACTCTTTACCTCCTTATGCATTCATAGCACAAGACTTTACTACTCAAGCTGCTTTATATACTCATCACCAATATATTGCAGGGTTCATCATGACAGGGGCTTTTGCTCATGGAGCTATTTTTTTCATTAGGGATTACAATCCGGAACAGAATGAGGATAATGTATTGGCAAGAATGTTAGACCATAAAGAAGCTATCATATCTCATTTAAGTTGGGCTAGCCTCTTTCTAGGATTCCATACCTTGGGCCTTTATGTTCATAACGACGTCATGCTTGCTTTTGGTACTCCAGAAAAGCAAATCTTGATCGAACCTATATTTGCCCAATGGATACAATCTGCTCATGGCAAGACGACATATGGGTTCGATATACTCTTATCTTCAACGAATGGCCCCGCTTTCAATGCGGGTCGAAGCCTATGGTTGCCCGGATGGTTGAATGCTGTTAATGAGAATAGTAATTCGCTTTTCTTAACAATAGGACCTGGGGATTTCTTGGTTCATCATGCTATTGCTCTAGGTTTGCATACAACTACATTGATTTTAGTAAAGGGCGCTTTAGATGCACGCGGTTCCAAATTAATGCCAGATAAAAAGGATTTTGGATATAGTTTTCCTTGTGACGGCCCAGGGCGCGGCGGTACTTGTGATATTTCTGCTTGGGACGCATTTTATTTGGCAGTTTTCTGGATGTTAAATACCATTGGGTGGGTTACTTTTTATTGGCATTGGAAACATATCACATTATGGCAGGGCAACGTTTCACAATTTAATGAATCCTCCACTTATTTGATGGGATGGTTAAGAGATTACCTATGGTTAAACTCTTCACAACTTATCAATGGATATAATCCTTTTGGGATGAATAGTTTATCGGTATGGGCGTGGATGTTCTTATTTGGACATCTTGTTTGGGCTACTGGATTTATGTTCTTAATTTCCTGGCGGGGGTATTGGCAGGAATTAATTGAGACTTTAGCATGGGCTCATGAACGCACACCTTTAGCTAATTTAATTCGCTGGAGAGATAAGCCCGTGGCTCTTTCCATTGTGCAAGCAAGATTGGTTGGATTAGCTCACTTTTCCGTGGGTTATATATTCACTTATGCAGCTTTCTTGATTGCCTCAACATCAGGCAAGTTTGGTTAATTTAGTTTGTTTTTTTGTACTGTATCAGCACCTAGTTCATTACTCTTGATAGAGAGGGAGGATCTGCCTTTTTAGATTTCTTTTTCTATTTATTTTTCCATCTAGGATTAGAACCGTATACTTGGTAATAATAGCAACGACACATTATGGCAAAAAAAAGTTTGATTCAGAGGGAGAAGAAGCGGCAGAAATTAGAACAGAAATATCATTTGATTCGTCAATCTTTAAAAAAAAAGATAAGAAGCAAAGTTTCTCCCTTGAGTTTGAGTGAAAAAACGAAAATGCGAGAAAAATTGCAATCCCTACCGCGTAATAGTGCACCTACACGCCTTCATCGACGTTGTTTTTTGACCGGAAGACCTAGAGCTAACTATCGACATTTTGGGCTATCCGGACACGTACTTCGAGAAATGGTTTATGAATGTTTGTTACCGGGTGCAACAAGATCCAGTTGGTAAGGATAAAATACCCTTTCGTATTTGTATGGATTTCTGGAATTGATAATCATAGAGGAGCCCTCTTTACCATTCTGTATAAATGGACTATTCTATTTGTATAGATATTGGTAGAGGGGCGTATCCAACCCTCTTTTATCCACTAGTTACCCCTCTTTAGTTTAAGAGTATAGAGCAGTTTGGTAGCTCATAAGGCTCATAACCTTGGGGTTGCGGGTTCGATTCCCACTACCGCCTCCATACTCCTTCTTTATGATATATGCATGATATAATATATACATCATGCATTTGTATCTGGATTTTTTGATTTCCTAAAAGAGTTTTGGTCTAACAGTTTTTTCTCGGAAGAAGCAAAAAAATAAAAGAAAGAATAAAATATGAAAGAAAAGCGTCCATTGTCTAATGGATAGGACAGAGGTCTTCTAAACCTTTGGTATAGGTTCAAATCCTATTGGACGCAATCTTATTTCTATCTATTCTTTAAATAACTATACTAAACTAAAAACAAAGAAAACTTTTTTGCATGATTCAAATGAAAAAGCTTTCTCAACGATTCCTATTCTACTAACAAGAGTAGACATGCAAAATTTATTTGTTACTGAAGAGAAAACCGTTCCAGCTGTTCCTGAATAGCTTCCTTCAAAAGGATTTCCGCTTGCTCGGTGAATGTCTTGCTAGAAGATATAATTTCTTGGAATTGAGGTTTAGTATCTTTTAGATGTTTACGTAACTCATCCAGAAATTTATTTACCTGTTCAATTTCTAACGAATCAAGATATCCTCTTGTTCCGGTATAAATAGTAGCTATCTGCTCTTCCACTGGGAGAGGATTTGCCTGGGATTGTTTAAGCAATTCCCTTAATCGTCGACCCCTTGCCAATTGATTCTGACTTGTTTTATCGAGAGCAGAGGCGAATTGTGCAAAGGCTTGTAACTCTGCGAATTGCGCTAGTTCCAATTTTGATTTGCCAGCTACTTGTTTCATGGCTTTAATTTGAGCCGCGGATCCTACTCTGGAAACAGAAATACCCACATTAATAGCGGGTCGAATTCCGGCATTGAATAGATCCGCAGATAAGAATATTTGTCCATCTGTAATGGAGATTACATTAGTAGGAATATAGGCGGAAACGTCTCCAGATTGAGTCTCAACTATTGGTAAAGCGGTCATACTTCCTTCGCCTAAAAGAGAATTTAATTTAGCGGCTCTTTCTAAAAGGCGTGAATGCAAATAAAAAACATCCCCTGGATAAGCCTCACGTCCGGGAGGTCTTCTTAATAGAAGGGACATTTGGCGATAAGCTTGTGCCTGTTTGGAGAGATCATCATAAATTATTAAAGTATGCCGTTCGCGGTACATAAAATACTCAGCCAGGGCTGCTCCCGTATAAGGAGCGAGGTATTGTAATGTAGCAGGTGAATCCGCCATTTCAGCTACTACAATAGTGTATTCCATGGCCCCCTCCTCATGGAAAGTAGTTACTACTTGAGCTACGGAGGATGCTCTTTGACCGATAGCTAC
>NW_028260335.1:0-45340 GCF_056163025.1 Triticum urartu | reverse complement strand
CACCATTCAATATTTCTTGCCCTACTATAGGCCAAACTACCTGAGCACTGGGTCCAATGTGAGTAGGATCACTTAGCCATGCTTCATAATTGGAAAAACGGGCGCCATGAAAGTACATGCCACTCAACCAAAGAAAGATAATGGAAAGTTGCCCGAAATGAGCACTAAAGACTTTTCGAGAAATCTCCTCCAAATCACCAGTATGACTATCGAAATCGTGAGCATCAGCATGTAGGTTCCAGATCCAAGTGGTAGTATCAGGGCCCTTAGCTAGTGTTCTTGAGAAATGGCCGGGTCTGGCCCATTCCTCAAAAGATGTTTTTACAGGATCCCTATCCACAACAATTTTTACTTCTGGTTCCGGCGAACGAATAATCATTAAGTCCTCCTCTTTCCGGACAAGACATACAAAGAGACCCGCCAACTGTCTTTTTAGTGAATCTTTGAAAGATATATATTTTGAAAGATAGATTTTGAAAGATAGATTTTGAAAGATAGATATTGTGATTAGTTCTTTTCTTTACTATCTACCATCCTTCTATTTTTTTTTTAGTTATTCACTGGAGCAATTATATATTGAAGTCAATCCGAGGCAAGTGTTCGGGTCTATTATGACATAAAGATTAGGTGCCTAACGGACATTGTTTATCTTGAAAAACAAATATTTCTCGACGTAAGAAAAAAATCTTTTTTATTTTTAATTTAAGAAACTAGTGTATTTTTTTTGAGGGCATAAGCTCCTATCTATATCTACTTTCCTTGAGCATAATATAGGGTTTTTTATTTGATTCTAAATTCCAAGATAACTCATTAGAATTATTAATAAGATGGTCCTAATATATTAGCAATATTTAGATTGCCCCCTCTTTTTATTCACTTTATTACTTCTATTCTAGACCCTATCCCTATGGTTTATTCTTATGAAATATCATATAAAATAGAAGGTATAAGAAATGGATATAATGAAATTCTTGATTCGATCTTACGACCTAATTTATTTGATTAATGGATCAACAACCAAACCACCCATTTTATGAAAAAGAAGGAGCATGGTCTTATTCAAATTCAAAGCGCTTCGTAATCTTCAACCAGTTCTGTGCTTCAATATAATTTCCCGGAGTAAGCGCTATAGCTTGTTTCCAATATTCAGCAGCTTGATCAAACCAAGCTTCCGCAATTTCCGAATCACCCTGTAGAATGGCCTGTTCTCCTCGGTCGGAATAGGAAGTTCCTTCCCTTAGAACCGTACTTGAGAGTTTCCTACCTCATACGGCTCAGAAATTGCTATCTGAATTTCCCCTATCTTAACTGAATTCGATTTATCAAAAATCGATCCAATTTGTTCTTGGGTTAAGCAGAAGAAATTAATTACCTAAGTTTCAAACCCTAATTTTTATCAATAATCAGTTTGATCTTTTTTCCCACCTTCAGAAGAATGAAGCATAGATAGATATAGAGCCTTCGTTCAAATTTTCTGAGAGGTAACTATCCCGGTTTCATATATGAAATCTCTATAGAATCCTTGAAAAAGACTTTTTTCCATAAGAAAGAAAAAAGAACTTACTATCTTTGGGATCTGATACTACACCGCTGCTTAATCCCTTAGTGGATCGGCTCTATTACATAAGCGGATTCCTAAATTTTGCCCCATATCATGGGATAAGTAAGCAGTTTTTTTTAGTTGTATCGACCCAGTCGCTCACTAATTGATCTTTACGGTGCTTTCTCTATCAATTTGAGAAACTTTATCCATAGAGTAGTAGTATAGGCCATACTTTCTTCGTTTTTTGATTCTCGTGAAGTGTCCTTCCTTCCTACAGCTGATAGGGAAAAATCGTTGTTTTTACGATCCCTATGTAGAAAGCCCTTTTTTTTCTAGTATTTACTAGAAAATTTGATCCTCTCTTTTTTTTTTTTCTTTCTATAGTGGAGATAGTCGCACGTAATGACAGATCACGGCCATATTATTAAAAGCTTGCGGTAAGAAGGGGTTTCGTTCTAGTGCCCGGAAATAATATTCCAAAGCCTTTGTATGCTCTCCATTGCTTGTGTGTATAAGGCCTATGTTATAGAGTATATAACTTCGATCATAGGGATCGATTTCTAGTCGCGTAGCTTCATAATAATTTTGCAAAGCTTCCGCATAATTTCCTTCGGATTGAGCCAACATCCGTTACGGTCGTTCATTCTATTCAAAAAATCTCCGTTCCAAAACCGTACATGAGGTTTTCATCTCATACGGCTCCTCCCTTCTGTACATAATAGTACTAAGCGAAATAATCTATAGAATCAAAATAGAATTAGTCCCGTCTCATTATGAACCGAATGGGGCTGGTATTTTTCCAAGAAATCTCTAGCCAACCTTCCCACAAGAGGTTTTTCTTAACACCAATGAATTCTATTAATGCTAGAGGAAAACGATAGCTCCAATAATTTCTTTGTTCTCAACGCCTCCTATTTAGAGGAATTAGCTACTTCAACGATCTTTGATGGTTATAGGGGTATCCAAAGTACAAACCTGATGGTTGTTTGTTATCCCAACCATTCTTCCCAGCCCTGATACCGATCAGGAAAGGGGTAATTTCTAACAAAGTTTTTCTCTTGTTGATTCCTATTTCTAGGTGTAGTGCTTTTCTCCCCTATGCTGCCTACGGATACTAATAGAGTAGGATTGGCCTGTAATCCATACCATACCATATCCTGTAGGTGTAACCTTTCGCTCAATACTCAAATCTACAATTGAAGTATCTGAAGCCGCATCAATCGAGGATACACGACGGAAGGAATTGTTAGTTCGCCTCACCTTCCCGAAGCGTGGGTTTGTTTGCTTTACAAATTTGGTTCTCTCTATGCCAACCCCCCTCTCTTTTTCGTAAGACTGAGGTATAGGTAGGGCTAAAAAAAAGCAAAAAAAAGAGTCAAATCGCACCATCTCTATAATAAGTAAATGCCTTTTTTTCTCCTGAGGTTGTCGGAATTATTCGCAATAAAATATTGGCTACAATTGAGGAGGTCTTATCAATGAAATTTCCATTTCCACGGGATCTAGGCATAATTCCCAACCCATTCTATATAGAATTGTTTTCATTCCTTCACAAAATAACATAAAAACAAACACATTCGATTCTTATAATTATAAATAGATTGATCCATATGCTCTACTCTAAATCCATATGCTTTAAATGGATAAGAGAGATATGGATTTTCCGCTCAGCTCAAATTGTATCCTTTTCCTTCTGCTTGGACACGAAGAGATATGAAATATTTGACTAAGACTGGATTTCATTCCACTTTCCTATTTCTGAACAACAACTTATGTTATCAACTATTTCGTGTTTTCAAAGTTATTAATTGTCTCATACCCTATTTTTGATTTCGATAGTATGGTGTAGCGTATCTTATGCAAACGGAATTCTAAGGTTTCTTTATTTTATTATGCAATAAGAAGAATTCTTCCATTTTCTTTTTCTTTAGTTGCGGGAAAACCCAAATTAAAACTTTTATTTTATAGCGAGCGCAATTTCTAGTAAAAAATCCTGTATCCTTCCACTTAGATCAAAAGGAATTTTTCCAATAGAACTATGGAACCCCCGAGTGGTTGCGGTTGTACCTGTACTGCAGGAATAAGAAAACTCGCTATTCACTCAGTTTATTTTCCATAATAAGTTATGTAGGAGAGATGGCCGAGCGGTTCAAGGCGTAGCATTGGAACTGCTATGTAGACTTTTGTTTACCGAGGGTTCGAATCCCTCTCTTTCCGTTTTTCTTAATTCATCAACGTTAAGGATCACAATGTATCAAATCAAATAACAATTTTTTCCAGCAATAATATAATATCTTATATTATCTTATTTTGATTTAATAGAAATTAGAAATTCTCTATAGCAAATTACTGTGGTATGTAAAATACACATAGAGGAAAAAAGAAAAAAGGATCCTAATCCTAGGGTTAATCAATTTTAGCTAGTTGATGGGAAAATACAAATTAATGGTAATGGTCTTAGGGCGATTTAGTTCGGGGAAAGGGGAAGGGGAAGAAAATTCTATGAACCTTTCCTTTTTTCGTTAAGTTCAAGTCTGACGAGAGTAATATTCTACAACTAACAACTCATTTATTTTGAGACCGACCCACTTCCTATCTAGGATTTTATTTACTAGTCCTTTATATTCCAACGTGTCAATCGCCAAATGCTTTGGCAATTTCCCCGGGTCCGATGAAGCAATATAATTTTGAACCAGACCTTTTGATCTTTGGTTATCTTTCGTAGTAATAATATCTCGGGGTTTGCAACGAAAACTTGGTATATTGACTATACGACCATTAACTAAAATATGTCTATGGTTGACTAATTGGCGGGCCCCAGGAATGGTTGAAGCCATACCCAATCGAAAAAGGATATTATCCAAACGCATTTCAAGTAATTGTAGTAAAACCTGGCCTGTTGACCTTTTTGCTTTTCCAGCGATATGTACATATCTAAGTAATTGTCGTTCTGTCAGACCATAATGAAAACGCAATTTCTGTTTTTCTTGAAGACGAATACGATATTGCTCCTTTTTCCCAGAATTGAATTTTTTTTTAAGATTACTTCCGGATTTAGGTGTTTTTCTAGTGAGTCCTGGTAAAGCTCCCAGACGGCGTATTTTTTTTAAACGAGGTCCTCGATAACGGGACATGAAGACTCCTTTTTTTATTTTATTGAAATTTCATTTTACACAATTAATTTCATTGTATTTACATTACAGAATACATCGAAATTAAAACTGAATTAAACTACAGGATAAACAGAGTAAAATCAACTAAAGTACCCCAAAAAATGGAATTTCATCAAAATCTTTTTTTTTTGTATATATATTATTTATTTTATTGTTTTGTATCTAGCAAAATTGTAAGGTAAAAAACATAAAAGATCCTGGATTCTCCATTTAATTCGGAAAAAAAGAGATTCTTGTTCGTAGAACATCGATAGAGAAAAAAAAGCCGACTATCGGATTTGAACCGATGACCCTCGCATTACAAATGCGATGCTCTAACCTCTGAGCTAAGTGGGCTTACATAACGGAAATAGTGTAACAAATAGAAATAGGTATAGTATAGGAAATCCGTAAAATCTCAGATATTAGTTATTAATCTTAGCTATTAACTAGTTCTAAATTTGAAGTTATACTTATAAAAATAAAAAAATACTAAAACTTCTTAAAGATAAAGTTAGCTTGATATGCTTAACTATAGGATATTAAAAAATAAAATTATAGAATTTATTGGTATTTTCATTCGATCATTATAGACTTTATTATTTGTTAATAATTTGAGGATTAATATTTCACTAAGGGGAACATAGAGTCAGAGTAAATAAAATTGCTAATTCTGATTAGAAAAAAAGAATAAATATCAAGCGTTATAGTATAATTTTGAATACTATAAAAAAGTAAGACGGGAGGTGGGGGAGATAAAAACTTTTGGATATATTGATTCGGATTGAATTGCAAATACATCAAGGATAGAATCAATTCAATTCTGAATTGCAATAAGCAAGCGAGGTCTCTCAAATAGAGTCGAACTGAACTGCTAGACTACGTTGAGTGATGAACTCAATGATTCAAAAAAAAAACTAAGAGATGGATGAAATTACACAAGGAATCCTGGTCTCAAAGAAGAGGGAAATGGGGATATGGCGAAATCGGTAGACGCTACGGACTTGATTGTATTGAGCCTTGGTATGGAAACCTGCTAAGTGGTAACTTCCAAATTCAGAGAAACCCTGGAATTAAAAAAGGGCAATCCTGAGCCAAATCCGTGTTTTGAGAAAACAAGGGGTTCTCGAACTAGAATACAAAGGAAAAGGATAGGTGCAGAGACTCAATGGAAGCTGTTCTAACGAATCGAGTTAATTACGTTGTGTTGTTAGTGGAATTCCTTCTAGTTCTAAATTAGAGAAAGAGGGGTTTTATACCTTATACATTTAATAAACACGTATAGATACTGACATAGCAAACGATTAATCACAGAACTCATATTATATTCTAATTATAATATAGGTTCTTTATCTTTTTTAAAAATGAAATTAGAAATGATAATGATTATGAAATAAAAAACTCATATCATAATTTTTTTTTTTCATTATTGTGAATCCACTCCAATCGAATATTGAATAATCAAATTCTTCAATTAAAATTCAAAGTTTTCGAGATCTTTAAAAAAGTGGATTAATCGGACGAGGACAAAGAGAGAGTCCCATTCTACATGTCAATACTGACAACAATGAAATTTCTAGTAAAAGGAAAATCCGTCGACTTTATAAGTTGTGAGGGTTCAAGTCCCTCTATCCCCAAATCCTCTTTTATTCCCTAACTATACTATATTATTATTATTTATCCTCTTTTTTTTTTTCTTTTTATCAATGCACTTTTTTTTCTTTTTATCAATGCAATGGGTTTAAGATTCATTAGCTTTCTCATTCTACTCTTTCACAAAGGAATGCGAAGAGAACTCAATGGATCTTATCCTATTCATTGAATAGATTTCTTTTTTATTAGAGTATCGGCAAGAAATCTTGGTTATTCACTCTATTTTTAAGTTTTATTTAAGTAAACCATGCACAATGCATAGGACTACCCCCCCCATTTTCAAATTTAAAATTTGAAATACTTTAATTAATTTTTAGTCCTTTTAATTGACATAGATACAAATACTCTACTAGGATGATGCACAAGAAAAGGTCAGGATAGCTCAGTTGGTAGAGCAGAGGACTGAAAATCCTCGTGTCACCAGTTCAAATCTGGTTCCTGGCAGAGAAAAAAAAAAAAAAGATCCACCGAATAGGTATTGATCCAAATACCTCGAGATGGATTGTGATACATATTCATTAATAATATTTATTCATCTAAGTGGATAAATCTATAATATAAATATAGAGGCACTTCTTTTTCTTTTTAAAGAAGTTTTAAAATATATCTTTTCTTTATGATAAAGAAGGGGGTGAGATTCCCCTTTATTTTTTTGCGTTTCTTAATTTTGTATTCCGCTATTCCGACGAATATTTTTTTAGTCTTGCTTATCTTTATCTTATCTTATTTTCCTAGTTGTGCTAAGTAATGTGCGCGGTACAAAGTTCCTGGTAGAGAACTTCTTTGAGTCATCCTATTTTTCTGTTCATATGAAGGAAATTAATATGCGATTTTCAAAATAGGGGAATCCAAATGAAACCCTTTTTTTGCTCAGTCTATCTGGAATGCTTTTGTATAATTAGGAATTAATTATAAATAGGTATTCCGTTTCATCTAGGAAAAGAACCTAAAAATATTCCTTGACTTGAATAAAATCTGGAGTTGTGTTGTATAAGTGAGCATGAATTTCTTATCATTCAATGAGCATCTTGTATTTCATAAAAATTGGGGGTTATATAATCCTTACGTAAGGGCCAGCCTATCCAACTTTCAGGCATTAGGATACGTTTAAGGCGCGGATGATTATCATAAGAGATTCCCACCATATCATAAGATTCGCGTTCTTGAAAATCGGCACTTCTCCAAATCCAGAAGACAGACGGAATTCTAGGATTATCCTTTTGGGCAAAGACTTTTATGCAGACTTCTTCTGGATTATCTATACCATATTGTATTCTCGTAAGATGATACACGCTAGCTAAAGATCCACCGGGTGCTACATCATAAGCACATTGGGAGCGTAAATAATTGTAACCATATACATATAAAATGACAGCAATGGAATCCCAATCCCCTGCTTTTATTTGTAAAGTCTCTATTCCTCGGTGATCAAAGCCCAAAGATCTATGAACCACCTCATGTTTGACTAGCCAATTAGATAACCAACCCTGCTGCATTGTCTTCATCTCTCCCTCTTTGTATAAATATTTCACATTTCGGATGCAAGTTTGAAAGATTGCCCTGCTTTTTATTTTTCTACACAAAAGAGCCCCTCTCCTAATTCACTAATTTGTAGGAAGGTACTGAACTTTTGGATTTGAAAAAAGTTTCAGAAGATATATCTAATGTAGATGGTGATTGATAGAGCAATTCTTGCTCATAAGTTCCTGTATGAGTACTGCGCCTAACATAAAGCTTGTGACTGGTAGTAAAACATCTATTTTTATTTTGAGATAGAGTTTGATCCTCAACTATTTCTCGCGATATCTTCTTACGAAGTTTTGTTAGGGCATCTATAACTGCCTCCGGTTTAGGTGGGCAGCCCGGCAAGTAGACATCCACAGGAATTAACTTATCAACTCCCCGAACAGTACTATAGGAATCCGTACTGAACATTCCCCCTGTAATAGTACAGGCTCCCATAGCAATGACGTATTTTGGTTCAGGCATTTGCTCGTATAATCTCACTAAAGAGGGAGCCATTTTCATTGTTACCGTACCGGCTGTTAAAATTAGGTCTGCTTGCCTAGGACTTGATCTTGGTACCAATCCATAACGATCAAAGTCGAATCGTGAGCCTATTAATGAAGCAAATTCAATGAAACAACAACTGGTACCGTATAGAAGGGGCCATAAACTGGAGAGTCTTGACCAATTCGAAAGATCATTTGGTGTAGTTGAAATAACAGAATTGGAACTTGTTTGGTCAAGTAAGGGAAACTCAATCAAATTCATAACTGTCTCAATAGAATCTTTTCCTTCTTTTTTTTTGTCTAAATATTCAGTTAAGACCATTCCAAGGCTCCTTTTCGCCATGCATAAACTAAACCAACAACTAAGATAAGCACGAAAATCAAAGCTTCGATAAAAACGGATACACCCAATACGTCGAAACTCATTGCCCAAGGGTATAGAAAGACGGTTTCCACATCAAAAACAACAAAAACGAGCGCAAACATATAATAGCGTATTCGGAATTGTACCCAAGCCCCTCCCATGGGTTCTATACCCGATTCATAACTAGAAAGCTTCTCTGGTCCTTCACTAACCGGGGCTAAAAGTCCTGAAATCGAAAATGCCAAAATAGGAATAAGGCTTGCTATTATTAGAAATGTCCAAAAAATATCATATTCGTGAAGCAGAAACATAATGTACTCCCATTAATGTGGAATAGGCGGAACTTAAATTAGTCAATTCAATTCAGCATTGTCAATTTATCCAGAACTTCTCTCTTTTCCTCGGTGAAACAAGAATCTTTTTTGTTCAAACAAAAGCGCTTAGTTTAAGTTTAGCCTTTGTTTCCTCTGTGCTGCATCTTCTTTAAAGATTCATCCAATGGAATCCCAACTCCCTTTCTTTTGGATTTCCATTCTATTTAGATATGGTGTATGTAGATCTAATTCTTATATAAAGAAAACTTTCTCGTTTCACTTTGTCTCGCTTTCTCTAGAATCTCTAGAAAAAAGAATAGCTCTATCCTTTATTTAATATTTAATAATAAAATAATAAGAGACTATTAAATAAAAATGAGAATACTACTAAATTAGAACCTAATTAAGATAGTAGGACTAATCTATGCAGTATAATTAATGAGAAGTAATACTATAAAATAAAAATAAAGAACTCTATTTCAGAACTATGAGACAGAATATTCTGTTTTCTTATTTACTCTTTACTTTATTTTTTCTATTTAAAGTTGATCAATTTACATAATGTATCTATAAACAAAGTAATAAATATACTTAAAACAAAGTAGGAATTCGCAAAATGGATAAAATCATTGCAGTTATTATAGGGAAGTCTAGAGATATCCTATTTGAAGGAGGACGGGATTCAAATCAGGGAAAGGATCCTTTCTTCTATTGATTTGATAGAAATTCGTTTTTCTTTTCCTGTCTGTATGATTTTGATTTTCGATGAATGAGCCTTTGGTAATGCTTTTATCTCTATTCTATGTCGCAGGCGCCTATCCAGTCTATAAACAAATACTAATGAGAAAATGAAAACTATACTAAACTAAAGAAAACATAGGATAGAGATCCTAAAATCTAAAAAAGGGCATATTAGGGCTATACGGATTCGAACCGTAGACCTTCTCGGTAAAACAGATCAAACGGATTATTATCGAAATGATTTGAACTGTTTCAAAGACCCAACATGCATTTTTTTGCATTGGGCTCTTTCATAAACTGATTTAAAGATCAGTTAGTCCACCATAGTTTTTCTTTACGGAAAGATAATGAGATGGCTCCCTGTGCTCTGATTGATTTTTTGTATTATGATCTATCTAGGAGCAATACCAAAGTGTTTCAAAGGAGGATTACCTTGACTTAGGTCTGCCTCCGGTCTAAATTAAATCAACCTAAGTGAAATGGAGTCTCTATCGTTCCACTGCAAGAGTTAACTATGAGACTTCATACACCTTAAAGTTCATAGAACGAAAAGAAGTTTTTTGGAGGCCCTTATCCTCATTACGCCTAGCATTTAGTGGGCTGGATATTTACCTTATCAACTAGCAAATCCATAAGGGTTCTATTTGATTAGGCACCTGAATTGGCACCTGAATCGGACTGAACCGACTGTTTGTCAGGCTACTGTTCTCCTATTCTCTCGAATCTATGAAGTAAGACATTGATTTTGCAATAAGATCGATTATGTTCATTGCATAATAAGCTCCTTTGAAAAGCATTGGCGCACGTGTAAACGAGTTGCTCTACCGAACTGAGCTATAGCCCTTATCAGAGATATCTTAACATATAGATAATTTCTTGTCAAGATGAATATTTTCTAATGCCAGAGGATACCCCTTTGATCTGTATCTGTTTAGTATTTAGTTTAGTATTTAGTATATAACAGACCAATAACAGAGCGGTATTGCTTAGAAAAGGGATTCAATATATAATCGATCGAAGTAATGGGTCTTCCTTTGTGGTGATAAATTGCCTACTTAACTCAGTGGTTAGAGTATTGCTTTCATACGGCGGGAGTCATTGGTTCAAATCCAATAGTAGGTAAGTAGGTAGAAAAATTACTAGATAGCATTGGACTTACTTCGCTTCGCTATCTAATAACTTTTTCTACCCCTCTTCCCTTTTTCTTTGTATCAACTATAAACCACTGGATTGTCTTCAATTGGATGGGGGAATCCAATTGACAGCCTCGATTCGTATCCTAGCTCGTCTGAGAGCGAGCTTCGCTTCAACCAAATCTTTCGTACCCTCAGCTTTACTCAAGTTAGCTTCGGCTATTTCAAGTGCCTTTTGAGCTTCTTCCGGATCAATATCACTACCCAGTTCCGCATCATTTCCTAAAATGATGATCTCATTATTAACTATTCTCGCAAAACCGCTCCACAGAATCGCTGTTAACCATTGGTCGTTGAGGAGGCGTATTCTCAAAGGACCCATATCTACTGCTGTGTTAATGGGGGCGTGGTTTGGTAATACGCCAATTTGGCCACTATTAGTGGATAAAATGATTTCTTTCACTTCACAATCCCAAATAATTCGCTTAGGAGTCAGTACATAAAGATTTAATTTCATTTCTTCGATTTGTTCTCCTCTTCTAAGGTTATAGCTTTCGTGCTAGCTTCATCGATGTTACCCACCAAATAAAAAGCCTGTTCAGGTAGGCCGTCTAATTCTCCGGAAAGGATTAGTTGAAATCCCCTAATAGTTTCCGCAAGAGCAACATACTTTCCTGGAGAACCAGTAAAAACTTCTGCCACAAAGAACGGTTGTGATAAGAAACGCTCAATTTTTCTTGCTCTTGCTACAGTTAAACGATCCTCTTCCGATAATTCATCCAAGCCAAGAATTGCGATAATGTCCTGAAGTTCTTTGTAACGTTGTAAAGTTTCCTTAACTCTTTGCGCAGTTTCATAATGTTCGTTGCCAACGATCCGAGGCTGTAACATAGTCGAGGTTGAATCTAAAGGATCTACTGCTGGATAAATACCCTTGGAAGCTAATCCTCTGGAAAGTACGGTAGTAGCATCCAAATGTGCAAATGTTGTGGCAGGGGCAGGGTCGGTCAAATCGTCTGCAGGTACATAAACTGCTTGAATCGAAGTTATAGATCCCTTTTTAGTAGAAGCAATTCTTTCTTGCAAAGAACCCATTTCTGTACTAAGAGTAGGTTGATAACCCACTGCGGAGGGCATTCTCCCTAATAAAGCGGATACCTCTGATCCTGCTTGAACAAAACGAAAGATATTATCGATAAATAAAAGCACGTCTTGCTTATTAACATCTCGGAAATATTCCGCCATAGTTAGGGCAGTTAAACCAACTCTCATACGAGCTCCCGGTGGTTCATTCATTTGGCCATAGACTAGAGCTACCTTTGATTCCTCAATATTTTTTTCATTAATTACTCCGGATTCCTTCATTTCCATATAAAGATCATTTCCTTCACGAGTCCGTTCCCCTACTCCACCGAATACGGATACGCCCCCATGAGCTTTAGCAATGTTATTGATTAATTCCATGATCAGTACTGTTTTACCTACTCCAGCCCCCCCAAATAGTCCTATTTTTCCTCCACGTCGATAAGGAGCTAAAAGATCGACGACCTTAATACCTGTTTCAAAGATGGATAATTTCGTATCTAACTCGATAAAGGCAGGCGCAGATCTATGAATAGGGAACGTTGCACTACTATCTACAGGACCCAAATTGTCAACAGGCTCCCCAAGAACGTTGAAAATTCGTCCGAGAGTAGCTCCACCGACCGGAACACTGAGAGGAGCTCCCGTGTCAATCACTTCCATTCCTCTCATCAACCCGTCCGTAGCACTCATAGCTACAGCTCTAACTCGATTATTTCCTAATAATTGTTGTACCTCACAAGTCACATTAATTTGCTTATCGGCAGTGTCTCTACTCTGGACTACCAAAGCGTTATAAATATAAGGTAACTTGCCTGGGGGAAAAGTGACATCCAGCACGGGTCCAATAATTTGATCGATACGACCTGTACTTTTTTCTTCAATTGTGGAAACCCCGGGAGGAGAAGTAGTAGGATTGGTTCTCATAATTATCACATAATTAAAAAAAAGGAATTTGTCGAAATTTTTCTTTTTTTATTGTTGAATAATGCCAAATCAAATCAAAAAAAATCCAAAAGTAAAAAGGAAATGAATTAGTTAATTCAATAAGAGAGAAAAGGGGACCAGGACTTGATTTCGTTGCCCAAGCGAATCCCATTCAATCGTTTACTCATGGAATGAGTCCATTGGAAAGTTCAATCAATCTTTTTTTTCATATACATTTTGCCTTTTGTGGAGGATCTGTGCCTACTCTACTTTCCTATCTAGGACTTCGATATACAAAATATATACTACTGTGAAGCATAGATTGCTGTCAACAAAGAATTTTATTAGTATTTAGTTAGGTATTTGCATTCAAAATAAGAAAAGAGAACTATTAAGAACTTGTAAAATAAGGATTAGGAATTAATTTGGGTTGCGCTATATCTATCAAAGAGTATACAATAATTATGGATTTGGTAAATCAAATCCATGGTTTAATAACGAACCGTGTTAACTTACCATAACAACAACTCAATTCCTATCGAATTCCTATATTGGAATTCCTATAGGATAGAACATACACAGGGTGTACGCATTATATATGAATGAAACATATTCATTAACCTAAGCATGCCCTCAATTTTCTTTAATGAGTTGATATTATATTAATTGAATATCCTTTTTGTTTTACGAGATTTTTGCTAAAGTTTCATTTACGCCTAATTAACATCGAGTAGACCCTGTTATTGTGAGAATTCTTAATTCAAGAGTTATAGGGAGGGACTTATGTCACCACAAACAGAAACTAAAGCAGGTGTTGGATTTCAAGCTGGTGTTAAAGATTATAAATTGACTTACTACACCCCAGAGTATGAAACTAAGGATACTGATATCTTGGCAGCATTCCGAGTAAGTCCTCAGCCTGGGGTTCCGCCCGAAGAAGCAGGGGCTGCAGTAGCTGCCGAATCTTCTACTGGTACATGGACAACTGTTTGGACTGATGGACTTACCAGTCTTGATCGTTACAAAGGACGATGCTATCACATCGAGCCTGTTGCTGGGGAAGACAACCAATGGATCTGTTATGTAGCTTATCCATTAGACCTATTTGAAGAGGGTTCCGTTACTAACATGTTTACTTCCATTGTAGGTAACGTATTTGGTTTCAAAGCCCTACGTGCTCTACGTTTGGAGGATCTACGAATTCCCCCTACTTATTCAAAAACTTTCCAAGGCCCGCCTCATGGTATCCAAGTTGAAAGAGATAAGTTGAACAAGTACGGTCGTCCTTTATTGGGATGTACTATTAAACCAAAATTGGGATTATCCGCAAAAAATTATGGTAGAGCGTGTTATGAGTGTCTACGTGGTGGACTTGATTTTACCAAAGATGATGAAAACGTAAACTCACAACCATTTATGCGCTGGAGAGACCGTTTTGTCTTTTGTGCCGAAGCTATTTATAAATCACAGGCCGAAACCGGTGAAATCAAGGGGCATTACTTGAATGCGACTGCGGGTACATGTGAAGAAATGATTAAGAGAGCTGTATTTGCAAGAGAATTAGGGGTTCCTATTGTAATGCATGACTACTTAACTGGGGGATTCACCGCAAATACTACTTTGGCTCATTATTGCCGCGACAATGGCCTACTTCTTCACATTCACCGTGCAATGCATGCAGTTATTGATAGACAGAAAAATCATGGTATGCATTTCCGTGTATTAGCTAAAGCATTGCGTATGTCTGGGGGAGATCATATCCACTCCGGTACAGTAGTAGGTAAGTTAGAAGGGGAACGCGAAATGACTTTAGGTTTTGTTGATTTATTGCGCGATGATTTTATTGAAAAAGATCGTGCTCGCGGTATCTTTTTCACTCAGGACTGGGTATCCATGCCAGGTGTTATACCGGTAGCTTCAGGTGGTATTCATGTTTGGCATATGCCAGCTCTGACCGAAATCTTTGGGGACGATTCTGTATTACAATTTGGTGGAGGAACTTTAGGACATCCTTGGGGAAATGCACCTGGTGCAGCAGCTAATCGAGTGGCTTTAGAAGCCTGTGTACAAGCTCGTAACGAAGGGCGCGATCTTGCTCGCGAAGGTAATGAAATTATCCGAGCAGCTTGCAAATGGAGTCCTGAACTAGCCGCAGCTTGTGAAGTATGGAAGGCGATCAAATTCGAGTTCGAGCCGGTAGATACTATTGATTAACTAGATAAAACTAAAGATAAAGAAGGTATAAATAAAAAAGAAACGAAATAAAAAGAGAAAAAAATCAGTTATGAAATGCAGTAATTCTTCTTTATTCTTCTAATTGATTGCAATTAAACTCGGCTCAATCTTTTTTAGAAAAAAAAGATTGAGCCGAATAAAAATAGATCATGATATGATCATGAGACTTGACAAATTGAGATTCGTCTATTCTATATATCTAGAATATATATATTAAGGTATAATACAATAAAGAAATACAAATAAAATAATAAAATAATAAAATATAGTATTATCATATGATAATGATAATGGAATCAAATACGCAGTATTTACAGAAAAAAGTCTTCGTTTATTGGGAAAGAATCAATATACTTTTAATGTCGAATCGGGATTCACTAAGACAGAAATAAAGCATTGGGTCGAACTCTTCTTTGGTGTTAAGGTGGTAGCTGTGAATAGCCATCGACTACCTGGAAAAGGTAGAAGAATAGGACCTATTCTGGGCCATACAATGCATTACAGACGTATGATCATTACCCTTCAACCGGGTTATTCTATTCCACTTCTAGATAGAGAAAAAAACTAAAGGAGAATGAATGAAAAAAGACATAGTTTGGAAGTTAGACCTTTTTATAGGACTCTCTTTCAATTTCAAAAAAGAGGACGTTTGAAACTTTTAACAGGCGTAATCGTGAGTCAACAAGTGACTCGAACTGTGTGTAAAAAAAGAAGCATTTTTTTTTTTTCAAAATGCTAGAACTAGATAAGGAAGTTTTCTATAACCTTGAGAAAAAGGATAAAAAGGTAGTTTTTTTTTAGTTTATGACTCCGATCAAGAGCGAGAAATCCTTGATTTGGGATTGGACATAGAACCTGGACCCATCGTAGAGACGTTTAGTTCAAAAGAAAGGATCGTATCCTGATGGTAAGAATTATACTTTCGTGGAAATACAGCGCTATAGACTTCAATGCGGTAGAGTAGACGTTTTGTTTCTAATTTTTCTGGACCAAACCTCCGCTCCGACCCAACGATACAATGAATTTTTTCTGTTCATATTCATAAATAAAAAAGATTCGAATCGCAATGCTACTATATGCGTCCAGAGGAGTATTTGGAATAATATTCTTCTATAATCCATTATTGCGGGGGGTCTTACTAACAGGGCTTCGCTGCACGGGACAGGTCTTCGTCGAAAAGCTAACTCCACCCGGCATTTTCATACCCTTTCTTTGGGTGGTATATCGCCTTTTAAAGTCTAAGAGGGTAGTAGGGGATCTATAGTAGGTAAGATAATTTGCCCTTTGATTTTGATTGAATATACTATTTTTCCGCCTTTACCACGCATTATTGTATGCGCTTCTAGAGAAGTATGTATGCAGGAAGTAAATTCTAACCGCTTTCTTTTGAATCCAATTTCAAATTAGATTAGAAAGATAGAAAGGCCATGAGGATGGGAAAATCAAAATAAAATCTTTTTAATTAGTTCTCCTTTTTTGGAATTTTCTTATTATCCTTTCATTTTTTTTACAGAATATTTTTCAAACTAAAAATAAAAAATACAATACAATAGTCAATATTCCTTATAATAGATATACTTAATTATATCATAAGAATCTTAAGATATTTTTCGACTAGATAGAAATAGTAAATTTGAATTGAGACACCTATTCCATGACGGATTTAAACTTACCTTCTATTTTCGTGCCTTTAGTAGGCTTAGTATTTCCGGCAATTGCAATGACTTCTTTATTTCTTTATGTGCAAAAAAATAAGATTGTCTAGTATTTTTTAGTGTAAGTAATATAATATGGTAGGGTTATGTGGCTTTTTCTACACACACTTTCTACACACAAATGAAAAACGGTTATGGATGCGGATATAGGCTACGAGCATAATGCATGAATATGCAGAGCCAGGTATAGCGAGTTTTATTTTATTTATTTTAATTGAATCAACGAATATTTTTGAATAGAAAGTCAATGTATCTAACCTATTATTTCACAGGAGTACTAGTTGCTGAAGGCGATTTCAGAATCAAAAAAAGTAAAGTCAAAATTATTTAGCTTATTCTCTCAATTTCAATCGACCGCTGCTGGATTTAGTATATCTAATATGAATTGGCGATCAGAACACATATGGGTAGAACTTCTAAAAGGTTCTCGAAAAAGGGGTAATTTTTTCTGGGCCTGTATTCTTTTTCTAGGTTCACTAGGATTCTTATCGGTTGGGATTTCCAGTTATCTTGGTAAGAATATTATATCTATACTTCCATCTCAAGAAATTTCTTTTTTTTCCGCAGGGGGTCGTGATGTCTTTCTACGGAATCGCAGGCCTATTCATTAGCTCCTACTTGTGGTTGTACTATTTTGTGGAATGTAGGTAGTGGTTATGACCGATTCGATAGAAAAGAGGGATAGTGAGCATTTTTCGTTGGGATTCCCTGAATAAAACGTCGCGTCTTCCTTCGATTCCTTTTGCGGGATATCCAATCAATTAGAATTCAGGTTAAAGAGGGTCTTTATCCTCGTCGTATTCTTTATATGGAAATCGGGGCCAGGGGATCATTCCCTTGACTCGTACTGATGATAAATTTTTTACTCCACGAGAAATTGAACAAAAAGCTGCCGAATTGGCCTATTTCTTGCGCGTACCAATTGAAGTATTTTGAGGTATCTTTTTTGAACTGAGTTGAATGAAGAAAAGAAGAATTGGAAGAAGAAAAGTTTTCTCAACACAGGGAGGAAGTCCCTCTAAATTGGATTTGTTATTGTAAGGGGATTTTTAAGTATTTATCTAAAGGAAGGAACAAACGAGGATAAGAGAAATTTGCTTTTAATTTTTTTTTATCCAAGTTAGATATATCGCATACTATTCTTCCTTTTTCATCCGAAAGGGCTTTTTTTTTATTCTATTTCACTATTTCATTCCATCTAGATCTAAGAAAGAACCCAATGCACTGAAATTCCACTAATAACTAATATACAAAAAAGAAGAATAGATACAGGGTATCAAACCTATAGAGTTTTTGCTTCAAAGAAATAGAAATATCATGAAATAGAAATATCATCATATAGAGTCAGGGAATGGAATAGAGTCAGCGAATGAAGCATATTCATTAACAACTCCATTTACAGATCAAAAATGAAAAAAAAGAAAGCATTGCCTTCTTTACTATATCTTGTATTTATCGTACTTTTGCCTTGGGGGGTCTCTTCCTCATTTAACAAATGTCTGGAACTTTGGATTAAGAATTGGTGGAATACCAGGCAATCCGAAACTCTCTTAACTGATATTCAAGAGAAAAGGATTCTAGAAAGATTCATAGAATTAGAAGAACTTTCTCTCTTGGACGAGATGATAAAAGGGAAACTAAAGACACATGTACAAAAACCTCCTACAGGAATACACAAGGAAATAATACAATGGGTCAAAATAAATAATGAGGATCATCTCCATACCATTTTGCATTTCTCGACAAATATAATCTGTTTGGCTATTCTAAGTGGTTCTTTTTTTCTGGGTAAAGAGGAACTTGTCATTTTGAATTCTTGGGTTCAGGAATTCTTCTATAATTTAAATGACTCAATAAAAGCTTTTTTTATTCTTTTAGTTACTGATTTTTTTGTTGGATTTCACTCCACCCGTGGTTGGGAACTAGTAATTCGTTGGGTCTACAACGATTTTGGATGGGCTCCTAACGAGCTTATTTTCACTATTTTTGTTTGTAGTTTTCCAGTAATTCTAGATACATGTTTGAAATTTTGGGTCTTTTTTTGTTTAAATCGTCTATCTCCTTCGCTTGTAGTCATTTATCATTCAATTAGTGAAGCATAAATTCATTTGATCTCCCGATATTAATATTAATCAAATTAGCAAGCATCTTTTTTTAGAAAGAAAGCCCTTTTCCATTTTAGCAAAATTCTTTCTATTTATACCTACTTTAAGGTATTCATCATTGCAGTACAACTGTTGCAGTAGAATGACAACAGATTCGTGTATAGGGAACTAGATTAGCTTAGCTACCTATCTAATTTATTGTAGAAATTCTGGGATCTGCGATTGGACATGGAAAATAGAAATACTTTTTCTTGGGTAAAGGAACAGATAACTCGATCGATTTCTGTATCGATCATGATATACGTAATAACTCGGACATCTATTTCAAATGCATATCCCATTTTTGCGCAGCAGGGTTATGAAAACCCACGAGAAGCAACTGGACGAATTGTATGTGCCAATTGCCATTTAGCTAGCAAGCCCGTCGATATTGAAGTTCCCCAAGCTGTGCTTCCCGATACTGTATTTGAAGCAGTTCTTCGAATTCCTTATGATATGCAATTGAAACAAGTTCTTGCTAATGGAAAAAAGGGAGGGTTGAATGTAGGTGCTGTTCTTATTTTGCCCGAGGGATTCGAATTAGCGCCGCCCGATCGTATTTCCCCTGAGTTAAAAGAAAAGATAGGAAATCTTGCTTTTCAGAGTTATCGTCCCGATAAAAAAAACATTCTTGTGATAGGCCCTGTTCCCGGTAAGAAATATAGTGAAATTGTCTTTCCCATTCTTTCCCCTGATCCTGCTACGAAGAAAGATGCTCATTTCTTAAAATATCCCATATATGTAGGGGGAAACCGAGGAAGAGGACAGATCTATCCTGATGGTAGCAAGAGTAACAATACAGTCTATAATGCTACGTCAACAGGTATAGTAAGAAAAATACTACGTAAAGAAAAGGGGGGGTATGAAATATCCATAGTTGATGCATCAGATGGACGCCAAGTGATTGATATTATACCTCCCGGACCAGAACTTCTTGTTTCAGAGGGGGAATCCATCAAGCTTGATCAACCATTAACAAGCAATCCTAATGTGGGAGGTTTTGGTCAGGGGGACGCAGAAATCGTGCTTCAGGATCCATTACGTGTCCAAGGCCT
The DNA here is from genome assembly GCF_056163025.1 of Triticum urartu. Lineage (NCBI taxonomy): Eukaryota > Viridiplantae > Streptophyta > Magnoliopsida > Poales > Poaceae > Triticum > Triticum urartu. Next base: position 25,269 of record NW_028260335.1, on the reverse strand, counting down.
TTTGTTCTTCTTCGCATCCGTTATTTTGGCACAAGTTTTTTTGGTTCTCAAAAAGAAACAGTTTGAAAAGGTTCAATTGTACGAAATGAATTTCTAGGTCCCGGGATTTCTTACCATCAAGTTGGTAAAAAGCCTCGATTTATTGGCAATTGCTAGAATTATCTATGATCTATTTTGGAAATCCTTTTTTTGTTTAGACTGCTTTTTGTTTATGAGATGTCTGGAATTCCTTATTTATATCCCATGCAAAAGAAGAGAATCCAAGGCAAAGGCGAGAACAATCAAATTAAAATTTCTTCTTTTTCGGAGGGATTGCAGGTCTTCTTAATCGTCTATTCGGCACAAGAAAAAGCCTTTTTCTTGTGCCGATTCTTCTTGTATCAAAATAAGAATCCTTTTTCTTCCTAATTCGTCAAAGATTACTATTTCTTCTTTATTCGGGTCTGTCTCTTGGACCTCTTTTTCTTTTGCTTAGGTTTAGCCGAGGTAGTGGACAAACAGAGGGGAAGAAAATATGGCGGGGGAAAAATTTCTTGTGATTGTGAGCAAATTGCTTGGCTTGTTTAATTAAGTTCAACTTCAAATTTACAGAAATTTTGCAAAAAAAAAGTAAACTCTTCCATTGAAGGTTTTTTTATTTTTAGGCTAGTTGAATAGTTTTGATTAAGGTTTTATTAGTTTATTACTCGAAACTAAATCAAGGATTTTCAGGATACTTCCTTCGTGGAATAAGATATTGGATCCTCGAGTGATCTCTTTTTCTTGTTGCTTCATAAGAGTGAATCGAATAGATTCAATTCGCGTTATAAGAGTAAAATAAAAATTCCGCGGGTCCTTTCCGCTCTAATCAGATAAAGGGGTGGTAAGGACCCGCTAAGCTCCTACTTTTTCATGTTTACAATCTGGTCCCTCCGATTACTATAGAGATGAACCCAATCCAGAATATGAACCATAAAAGAAAACACCTACTAAACCAATCACAGCAATACCAGCTACAGTACCTATCAGCCAAAGAGGAATTCTTCCAGTAGTATCGGCCATTTCCCCTACTTTCCTCCACATTTTATCAATTGGTCATGCTAGAGACAAAAACAGTCATGGGTAGTTATAAGGATGGTATCCTTCCAAATGGGATAAGAGAATTCTTATTAGTCTCTTTCTTTCTCTCAATTGAAGAAGTAATTGGAAAATAAAACAGCAAGTACAAAAATGAGTAATAAACCCCAGTATAGACTGGTACGATTCAATTCAACATTTTGTTCATTCGGGTTTGATTGTGTCATAGTTCTATAGTTGGAATTTGTTTTATCGTTGGATGAACTGCATTGCTGATATTGATCCCAAGAAAAAAACAGTAGGTACAGCTAGTCCGTGAATAGCCAGCCATCGCACTGTAAAAATAGGATAGGTTCGATCTATGGTCATTGAGGGCCTCCTAAAAGGATCTACTAAATTCATCGAGTTGTTCTAAAGAATCAAAACGGTCGGTTATTAACGGAATTCCTTGTCGGCTTTCCGTGAAATACTCGTTTGGCCTAGGACTTCCAAACACGTCATAAGCTAAACCCGTACTGACAAATAACCAACCCGCAATGAATAGGGAAGGTATAGTAATGCTATGAATAACCCAGTATCGAATACTGGTAATAATATCAGCAAAAGAACGTTCTCCCGTGCTTCCAGACATGCTGAACTCCCAAAATTTTTGTACATTCAAAAAAGGAATTGATTCCGTAAAAGATGGGATCGACCAGTAAATAGAAAATTACTGATATTTCATCCTTGTGAGATTGTCAATTTTGTACCAAAGGTGTATTTTGAGTATACCGAATTAGTATAGCTATCCTTCCTATGGCACAGCAATCTGGTTTTGCCTGGTTCCGAAACATAATTACTTTTTTATTTTTTTTTTGTCTATAGGTAAGCTATATGTTATTCAAGGCATCAATAGAAAACCCCATTTTTGTAGGTTCTACTTACTTTTCATTGGCTTCGGAATAATAGAGTAATTCGGAATAGCAGCCAAAATCTTGGGAAAATCTAAGTTAATGATCAATAGGTTTGGATAAATAATTTAGGAAGGATATTCTCATACTGACACAATACAAGGACAAGTATATGTGAAATCTATCCTTTCATAATTCGTAATTCATCCTTGTATTGTTTGTTGGATTAGGTCTAACTTTCTTGACCAAACTGCGAGCGCGGAACTTTACGAGATGAAATAGGGAAAGACAGAAGATAGAATAGAACTTAAAAGGATAATTGAAGTGACTCGTCTTCGAATCTACTTTGGTTGGAGTTCGAAAAAGGAATAAAAATAAAGTAAATTCAAGGAAGAGCTTTCTTTTTTTTTTTTTTTTAACAGCCCCTTGGCAGGTCGTGGAATGCTTTTGTTCTCCTCTTATTCCATATGGAATACAATCAGTTAAAATAAGAAGGAATAGGGGAATATTCGATCGTTCACTCCAAAAAGAGGGTCCTATTGAAAAAGAAATTATCCAAAATAGAAAGAAGTTTTTTTTTTCAAATTCAATTGTTTATTTATCTCTTATTCAAAAATTTCCCTGAAAATTGAATTTCTTTTTTTCATTCAATGGGGTTAGATGATCTAGTTCTTAATATTATTACTTTACTCAATTGACAAATTCCACAACAAATCTCTTGATTCGGAATTAGGGACTCATGTATCATCTGATGAATCCACTTTCTTTTACACTTCTGTATCTTACTCTATCTTGTTTTTTAGTATTATCTAAAATAACTGATGAATTATGAATTTTCCATAACTTAGGTAAATGCTTTACCAACATATGTAGTGTAGTAAAAAAAAATAAATGGAATTTAACTCTTTCATGCTTACTTTAACTAGTTATTTTGGTTTTCTACTGGCTGCTTTAACTATAACCCCAGCTCTATTTATTGGCTTGAACAAGATACGCCTTATTTGAATTGACTGAATAATTATAATTCAGAAAAGAAAAATCTTTCTTTGGGATTCCTGGCATTCTACGACTCTTTTCCAGACTAATTAGGAATTCTTTTCTTGGTCATTGAGATTCGTGGATAATTTAGAGTACTATTTAGGGATAGATCGTACCTCTTTTTTTATCCCCTCGAACAAATCGAAATGATTGAAGTTTTTCTATTTGGAATCGTCTTAGGCCTAATTCCTATTACTTTAGCGGGATTATTCGTGACTGCGTATTTGCAATACAGGCGTGGGGATCAGTTGGATCTTTGATTGAGTCATTTTTTTTTTTTGATTGACCTCCTCCAGACCAGAGAGGAGGTCAAATTGAAATTGGAGTTACAATTCAATTTTGTTAAGTTATTTTACTCTGCTTCGACATAAAATAGATGGAATCACGCTCTGTAGGATTTGAACCTACGACATCGGGTTTTGGAGACCCGCGTTCTACCGAACTGAACTAAGAGCGCTTTCATTCATTCAAAAAGAAAATCTTTTTCTATTCCTAATGTATCTCACGTACGTATAGTCTCCACAAATTCAAGTTATACCCACTTTACTTTAATTGATCTCGTCGCTACTGCCTATAAAGAAGAAAGAAGTAATAGGTAGGGATGACAGGATTTGAACCTGTGACATTTTGTACCCAAAACAAACGCGCTACCAAGCTGCGCTACATCCCTTTTCCAAATTAAATTGTTGTACAATGCCATTGTACACAATTCCTGTCTTCTTTTCCACATCATAATTTTCTTCTTCTTTCTTTCTCTATCTATATATAGAACCCTCGTGTCATTTCTTCTTTTTGGTCTCATATAATTAAGGAATTATATACATATAAAATCCAATATAATTTCGCCTATAAAAGAAGGATTACTTTTCCTTGGTAATATATAGGAAGAAGGGGTCATCTTTTTCTTTTTTAGGGATAGGAAAATTTCGTCGATATGGTTCATTTTATATATAGCATAACAATCTTGGGCAAGAGTTTATGATCATATATGTATTCCAACAAGGAAGGAGGATTTTCAATGCGGGATATAAAAACATATCTCTCTGTAGCACCCGTGCTAAGTACTCTATGGTTTGGTGCTTTAGCAGGTTTATTGATAGAAATTAATCGTTTATTCCCAGATGCTTTGTCATTCCCTTTTTTTTAATTCTAGTTATTGCTATGGGAGGGATAGATTTCTTCGTGATATGACAAAATTTGATCCTTTTCAATCTTTTTTTAGTATCGGAAGGAAAAAGAAAGAAAAGATGGATTGGGTTGAACCTCAGAGTCATTAAAAATTTGGTAAACCCCATTTTTGAAAATAGAAATTCAATTTAAAGGGGTACCCAAGCTAAATAAGGCCTCAGAAATCAGAGCATAGAAAAGGCGGGGCTGGCTAATTAAATGAAAGGATTTCGAACCAAAATCTTTGCTAATTCGACAAGGATTGTATTCTTTAATTATTTCTCTATTTTTTATTACTTAATTAAAGAATAAAAAAAAATTATTCTAATGAATTTTATTCTTCTTCTTCGGATTCAAAATAGAAGAATAAAAGAATAAGTAGAAGAATTAAGTTAAGTCAATCCAAAAAGAAAAGGAGGTTCATGGCCAAGGGAAAAGATGTTAGAATCAGAGTTATTTTGGAATGCATCAGTTGTGTTCGAAAAGGTGCCAATGAGGAATCGACGGGGATTTCTAGATATAGTACTCAAAAGAATCGCCACAATACACCCGGACAATTAGAATTCAAAAAATTTTGTCGTTATTGTCGCAAGCATACGACTCATCACGAAATAAAGAAATAGGAACATCGTGTGTTTGATCTTTCCAAACAACAGAAAGAGTAAGAACTTCATATTTAATATATAAAGAAAACATAGTATAGAATACAAAATACAAATCAACTCATCTGATTTCCGGTAGATATTATTTCATATGTATAGAGGGTATTCATATACTATAATATGAATCAAATAAGATATGGATCAAAGAAAAACTACTTCTTCTGGATCCTAAATTAATAAAATAAAGAAGTGAATTTTCAAATTTTCAAATTTTAAATAAGGAATAAATCATGTATACATCTAAACAACCTTTTCTTAAATCTAAGCAACCCTTTAGTAAATCCAAGCAAACTTTTAATAAATCCAAGCAACCCTTTCGTAAATCCAAGCAAACTTTTCGTAAATTCAAGCAACCTTTTCGTAAATCTAAACAACCTTTTCGTAGGCGTCCCCGGATTGGCCCGGGAGATCGAATTGATTATAGAAACATGAGTTTAATTAATAGATTTATTAGTGAACAAGGAAAAATATTATCGAGACGAATAAATAGATTAACCTTGAAACAACAACGATTAATTACTCTTGCTATAAAACAGGCTCGTATTTTATCTTTCTTACCGTTTCGTAACTATGAGAACGAAAAGCAATTTCAAGCCCAGTCAATTTCAATAATTACAGGTTCTAGACCCAGAAAAAATAGACATATTCCTCAATTAACGCAAAAGTACAATTCCAATCGAAACTTAAGAAACAACAACCAAAATTTAAGAAACAACAACCGGAACTTAAGTTCCGATTGTTGATGTTTTATTCGAATTCGAAAGGGCCAGACCTATATATATTATAAAGAAAGTAATCCAGCTCGTTGATTCCTACCACTTAATCTTAATTTATTGTATCTTCCCGGAGTTCCCTCTCCGGGAATTCATCTTTTATTATTCCAGTATATTACTTTATTTATACCTTTAATTGATGATCTTTATTTTATTGGAAATCGTGTAAAGATTATTTGGATTTGATACAGCTACTTGTGCAAGCATTTTACGATTAAGAATCAATTTCTTCTTGTACAGGTTGTGTATTAATTTACTATAACTATCGAATACTTTATATACCCGCGTTGCTGCGTTTATCCGAGTGATCCACAAACGACGAAAATCCCTCTTTTGCCTACCTCTATCTCGATGAGAGGAAACAAAAGCTCTTTTTACCTGTTGGGTAATCATTCGATTAAGTCTTAAATGAGCCCCTCTAAAGTTTGAGGCAAATGAACGCATTTTTGTTCGTCGTCTCCGGGCTATATATCCTCGCGGAACTCTGGTCATTGAATCAAATTAACCTTAATGAATAACTAATGATTTCTCTTCTTTTAGCCACCCTTTTTCTCATTAATAACAAAACTAATTATTCCGATATATAAAATATTAATTCCAATGGCTTTTGCTATAGTAACCTTCCCAACCACGATTTTTTATTCCACTCCGTTCAGTTATTTCTATACGAAATAACAAATTCATTCTAATAATACTAAAAAAAATAGTGGGTTCCATCGTTTCTATGGTTCCCTTTTAAACGGTGAGGCCCTCTCTATACACCGGAGCCCTTTCTTTCATCAAAAGGTATTGCGAACTTGTATAGTCCACATTCTTTGGCTCTACCTATCCATTATAGAGTAAATAGCTCTTTTCACAATAAGAGTTATCCATACAGTGACGGTATTTAATTATGAAAGTTGGCTAAGTAGCTGACCCTGTTAGTCCGTTCTTTTAAGATAAAGGAGCATAAGCCTTTTTCTTTTTATTACTATTTCCTCCGCTTAATGGATAACCATTTGCTACCAATGGGAGAATTGCTTCTTATTTCCAATTTAGATAATTGGATTTGCACCAAAGGAAACCATAAATTCCATATACCATAGAAATCTAGGATAGAGAAGCTATATCCTATTCATTGGTACTAATCATGGATACTTCAATTTTTTTTATATTTGTTTGAAGTCATGATCTGAACGAGTCGCACATACACCCTAGCACATGTTCCTCGACGCTGAGGGCATCCTTTAAGCGCGGCCGTTTTTCGAGCATTTCGTATTGGCTGTCTTGCGTTTCTAATAAGTTGTTTAACCGTCGGCATGTTGTATGTATATAGAAAAAAATGGATTGGTTTAGATCCATCTTAACCTGATGATTGCTCATCATGAAGTCTTTCTATTTTCTATTAAATCGAGGAAAACACGAATTTAGCTGTGAAATAACTTTACAAGAAATCCGGACACTACCAATCCTTAAACATTTCTGGAAACCACACTGGATCAGTATCGCAGTGCTTGTCAATCATTTCATCCCCTACAATATCGACAAGTCCATAAGCTTTGGCTTCGTCTGCTGACATAAAAACATCCCTTTCCATGTCTTCGGATACAACCCAAAAAGGCTTGCCTGTTCTTACTGCATAAACCCTTGTGATCATTTCGCGAACTTTGTGTAACTCTTCTACTTCTAGTAAAAATTCTGGTGTCCTTGCCCGATAATAAGCACTAGCAGGTTGGTGAAGCATAATCCTCGCGTGAGGGAATGCTATACGCTTGGTGGGTTCTCCTCCAAGCAGAATGAAGGACGCCATGGAGGCGGCTATTCCGAGGCATATTGTATATATATCTGGTGTCACCGTTTGCATCGTATCAAAAATAGCCATTCCTGAGATTAGCCACCCGCCTGGGGAGTTTATAAACAAAAAAATATCACTAATTCCATCTTCTATACTCAGATATACCATGAGACCTGTAATATGATTCGTGATCTCGCAACGAATCTCTTGACCTAAAAAAAGTGTCCTTTCTCGATACATAACATTGTATAAGTCAACCCAAGTCGCTTCTTCATCTCCAGGAATCCGGTAAGGTACTTTTGGAACACCAATGGGCATATTAGATTAATATTATTAAATTTAAGTAAGAAAACCACACTTTAATATGGAAACGTAAGAATGGAACAGAAAGAAAGAATCCGCAGTTTATTGTCTTAATTTTTATTCTTATTCTATATGAATATTATAGATTCTATTAATACGTAGATTGAAAGGTTATACATATAAGGAATGTAAGACAGATTGAATAAAGAAAAGGGAATGGGTGATTTGAATGCTAAACAAAGAGGGGTAGCGATCTATTCTTCGTTTTTTCCAAATTGGCCAAGTTACCCATTGCATATTGGCACTTATCGAGTATAGAATAGATCTGCTTCTCTTTCTTCTTATGAACAGAATTGGCTTCTTATTTTTAATGGAATGAAATAAATATTCGCGCTTTCTGACACAGAATCCCCTAGAAGGGTTAGGTACATAGGATATGGATAGTCTTTTTCAATGCGATAAAATAAAGCGACATCGTGTCTATTTTTCTTTGCTAAAGGGGTATTTCCATGGGTTTGCCTTGGTATCGTGTTCATACTGTCGTATTGAATGATCCGGGTCGATTGCTTGCGGTGCATATAATGCACACAGCTCTAGTTTCTGGTTGGGCTGGCTCAATGGCTTTATACGAATTAGCAGTTTTTGATCCCTCTGATCCTGTTCTGGATCCAATGTGGAGACAAGGTATGTTCGTAATTCCCTTCATGACTCGTTTAGGAATAACGGATTCGTGGGGTGGTTGGAGTATTTCAGGAGGAACTGTAACAAATCCGGGTATTTGGAGTTATGAAGGTGTGGCAGGTACGCATATTGTGTTTTCTGGCTTGTGTTTCTTGGCAGCGATCTGGCATTGGGTATATTGGGACCTAGAAATATTCTCTGATGAGCGGACGGGAAAACCCTCTTTGGATTTGCCCAAGATCTTTGGAATTCATTTATTTCTTGCAGGGGTGGCTTGCTTTGGCTTTGGGGCATTTCATGTAACGGGTTTGTATGGTCCTGGGATATGGGTATCCGATCCTTATGGACTAACTGGAAAAGTACAAGCTGTAAATCCAGCGTGGGGTGCAGAAGGTTTTGATCCTTTTGTTCCGGGGGGAATAGCTTCTCATCATATTGCTGCGGGTACATTGGGTATATTAGCGGGCTTATTCCATCTTAGTGTCCGTCCGCCTCAACGTCTATATAAAGGATTACGTATGGGCAATATTGAAACTGTACTTTCCAGTAGTATCGCTGCTGTTTTTTTTGCAGCTTTCGTAGTTGCTGGAACTATGTGGTATGGGTCAGCAACGACCCCAATCGAATTATTTGGGCCTACTCGTTATCAGTGGGATCAGGGATACTTTCAGCAAGAAATATATCGAAGAGTTAGCAATGGTTTAGCCGAAAATCTTAGTTTATCAGAAGCTTGGTCTAAAATTCCCGAAAAATTAGCCTTTTATGATTATATTGGTAATAATCCGGCAAAAGGGGGATTATTCAGAGCAGGCTCAATGGACAATGGGGATGGAATAGCTGTTGGATGGTTAGGACATCCCGTCTTTAGAGATAAAGAAGGACGTGAGCTTTTTGTACGCCGTATGCCTACTTTTTTTGAAACATTTCCGGTTGTTTTGGTAGATGAGGAGGGAATTGTTAGAGCAGACGTTCCTTTTAGAAGAGCAGAATCCAAATATAGTGTTGAACAAGTAGGTGTAACGGTGGAGTTCTATGGTGGCGAACTTAATGGAGTAAGTTATTCTGATCCTGCTACTGTAAAAAAATATGCGAGGCGTTCTCAATTAGGGGAAATTTTTGAATTAGACCGGGCTACTTTGAAATCTGATGGTGTTTTTCGCAGCAGTCCAAGGGGTTGGTTCACTTTTGGTCATGCTACCTTTGCTTTGCTCTTCTTTTTCGGACACATTTGGCATGGCGCTAGAACATTGTTCCGAGATGTTTTTGCTGGTATTGATCCAGATTTGGATGCTCAAGTGGAATTTGGAACATTCCAAAAAGTGGGAGATCCAACTACAAGGAAACAGGCAGTTTGATACACATTGTTATAGTATCTTTCACCTCTCTTTTTTGATTTGACATGGGAAACATCTCCCATCCTTTCTTTGACTCTTTTTCTTTCTTTATATGGGAAATTATCCCAAATGACAAATGAATAGGTGTGGAAGTTATAATTGTAAATAAACCAGGATCGAATCTATGGAAGCATTGGTTTATACGTTCCTTTTAGTTTCGACTTTAGGGATAATTTTTTTCGCTATCTTCTTCCGAGAACCACCTAAGGTTCCACCAACTCCAACTAAAAGAATAAAATAATTTCATTTAAGTAAGAAGTCCCCCTATCTGGGAGACTTCTTACTTAAATTAGTCTCCGTGTTCTTCGAATGGATCTCTTAATTGTTGAGAGGGTTGCCCAAACGCGGTATATAAGGCATACCCAGTAAAGCTTACAAGTAAACCAGATATGGAGATGGCGACTAAAGTTGCTGTTTCCATTTTTATAGAATTTCAAGATTACAATGGATCTACGAAAAGATCGTGTATTTACAACTACAACGGAATAGTATACAAAGTCAACACCAATGATTAAATAGAATTTATGGCTACACAAACCGTTGAAGATAGTTCTAAACCTAGGCCAAAACGAACTGGTGCAGGTAGTTTACTGAAACCCTTGAATTCGGAATATGGGAAAGTCGCCCCGGGTTGGGGGACTACTCCTTTTATGGGGATCGCAATGGCTTTATTCGCTATATTCCTATCTATCATTTTAGAAATTTATAATTCTTCCGTTTTACTGGACGGAATTTTAACCAATTAGGTTTCTACTAACTAAAACTAGGAAGTCAGAGTTTTTCCATCCAAAAAAGCCTTTCTAGTTTAAGATCTACATTTCTAGATATTATGGTAGTTCGACCGCGGAATTTTTTTGTTTCGGTATCTCTGGAATATGAGTGTGTGACTTGTTAGAATTGATCCTATTGATAATACATAGAAAGGGCCTGTTATCTCTATCAAGATGATTCTAATTCGTCAGATATTATTTATTCTAGTATCTGGAACACGAAATAGATAGAGTGGATCAAAAAAAAATGGAACTATGATTCATACTCACTATTAAGACCTCGCAACCAGACTGAAAAATTCAAGTAGTTCTTAAATAAAAATAAAAAAGAAATTTTCTTCCTTCCAATTTTGTTTGCCCAAAAGACAACTTTTTTTCTCTCGATTTTGTCGAGTCATTACACTGATTCAATAAATGATTATCAAGCGGTTCTTATTCGAAGAACCCTTGCCTTTTGTTTAGCTTGAGACTAAATCATCGTGGCTCTAGTATGAATCTAAGGTTTTAATTGAACTGATTCATAGGATCTCAACAAGATAATTTCTATATTACGCATAAAAAAACAAATCCTTTATAGGGAAGAGAAAAGTCAAGAAGCCTCTAATGACCAACATAAGGGAAAGGAAGAAAGAAAGACGCGCCAACTTGAGATTTTTTGGCATTATCATCACAAAGAAGATATTCCGGATTTTTCTTATTTGATATCTTCAAGGCAAATCGACCCAATTCAGTGGCTGATGAAGTTTTGAACCTTTTTTCTAATATTCGTTGAAAATTTTTGTGTTTCTGCTTGAGCCGTACGAGATGAAATTTTCATATACGGCTCTTAGAGGGGGACTCGGGTTAGTTACCTATCTCAATAAAGTATATGATTGGTTTGAGGAACGTCTTGAGATTCAGGCAATTGCAGATGATATAACTAGTAAATATGTTCCTCCCCATGTCAACATATTTTATTGTTTAGGGGGAATTACACTTACTTGTTTTCTAGTACAAGTCGCTACCGGTTTTGCTATGACTTTTTACTACCGACCAACCGTTACAGAGGCTTTTTCCTCGGTTCAATACATAATGACCGAGGCCAACTTTGGTTGGTTAATCCGATCAGTTCATCGATGGTCAGCAAGTATGATGGTTTTAATGATGATCCTGCATGTATTTCGTGTGTATCTCACAGGGGGATTTAAAAAACCCCGCGAATTAACTTGGGTCACAGGTGTGGTTTTGGCTGTTTTGACTGCATCATTTGGTGTAACTGGTTATTCTTTGCCTTGGGATCAAATTGGCTATTGGGCAGTCAAAATTGTGACAGGTGTACCTGACGCCATTCCGGTAATAGGATCGCCTTTAGTGGAGTTATTACGCGGAAGTGCTAGTGTGGGCCAATCCACTTTGACTCGTTTTTATAGTTTACATACCTTTGTACTGCCTCTGCTTACTGCCGTATTTATGTTAATGCACTTTCCAATGATACGTAAGCAAGGTATTTCGGGTCCTTTATAGGGAAGGCATATCATAGAGAATTATAATTATCATATATCATATCGGGTAGGTTTTGGTATTTCATTGCTACAAGCATGGGTTATTGTAAAATAACACATGTCATTTGGATACTTCTCTTCAACTCCAAAGTATTTTTATACAATACAAATAGTTGAAGTTAATTTTACGAAAGAAAAAAGGCGGATTATGGGAGTGTGTGACTTGAATTATTGATTTGGCCATGCAGATAAAGAATTGGATCTGCCACATTAGAATTCACAACCAAAGGTGTCTCCGCATCCAATCAACATGTAAGTCCCCTACCTAGGAAGGATAGGCTGGTTCACTTGAGGAGAATATCTTCTATGATCATACCGCAACCATGTCATCCATGAACAGGCTCCGTAAGATCCCATAGAGTAGAAATGGAATAAGTCATGTGACATGATCCAGTTCTCTATTTATTACACTTACCTTTTTATTATAGTATGGAAATGCATTCATTTTCTTTGCATCGATTGTGATCCGCAATACTATCGGAGTAAAAGAAGGGATCTAAGGAAGAATGTAGGCTAAACTTTTTGATTTTTTATTAGTAACAAGTAAATATTTTGTTTGGAGGTAAGAAACTTGCGATATTGAGGGGATAAATACCAACTAATCAAGAGACATGAGACAATCCACAAAGCAATTGATCATGATCAAATTTGTAAGCCCACTTGGATATTGAGCATTTACCCATAAGAATAGGATTATTTTCAATGAGTAGTTGTAGGTGCAACTTCGGAAAAGAGAATCTGATAAAGCTTTTCTTGCCTAGAGTCATTGAGTCATTATAAACCTTAATTCTATTAAGGATCTTCCGCGGTCTTATTTCTTTCACTCTTGCTCGAGCCGGATGATGATAAATTCTCATGTCCGGTTCCTTTGGGGGATGGATCCTAAAGAGTTCACCTATCCCAATAACAAAGAAACCAGACTTAAATGATCCTGTATTAAGAGCTAAATTAGCTAAAGGGATGGGACATAATTATTACGGGGAACCCGCATGGCCCAACGATCTTTTATATATTTTTCCAGTAGTAATTCTAGGTACTATTGCATGTAATGTAGGTTTAGCGGTTCTCGAGCCATCAATGATTGGTGAACCGGCAGATCCGTTTGCAACTCCTCTGGAAATATTACCCGAGTGGTACTTCTTTCCCGTGTTTCAAATACTCCGTACGGTACCCAATAAGTTATTGGGCGTTCTTTTAATGGTTTCTGTGCCAACAGGCTTATTGACAGTACCTTTTCTAGAGAATGTCAATAAATTCCAAAATCCATTTCGCCGCCCAGTAGCTACGACCGTTTTTTTAATCGGTACTGTAGTAGCTCTTTGGTTAGGTATTGGAGCAACATTACCCATTGATAAATCATTAACTTTAGGTCTTTTTTAGATATTTTTTGATTCATTCAACCGTGAAGTACCATAGGTATCTAGGAAATAGTTACTTCCAAGTGAATCTTCCCTAGATACCTAAAATCCATTTTATTATGATCCATTTCGCGAAAATATAGATTGTACCAAAGATGCTAAATTGTTTTCTTTTTATTCTAACTCGAAAAAGAAGAAGAAAAAAAATTGCAATGGATTTAAAACGAGAGTTTATTCTTAAGTAAATCAATTGGGAGATGCTTCTCTAGAGTGTCCCATATATGTTTTCTATCTTCCATACGAAAACTGTCAATTCTCAGAAGATCTTCTTCAGTCTTACTCAAAAGGTCCAATAGTGTATGTATATTGGCCCTTTTTAGACAATTATACGTTCTAGAAGTCAATTCTAATTGATCAATAAAAATACAATTCAATGGAATTCCTTTTTTGTTTTTCTTTAGATTAGTTAATCTTTTTTGAAAAGTAAAAAGGGGTGGAGTAAACCTGTTTTTATTTTCTTCGAAACTAGCGCCCTCTTCCTCCGCGTGTAGAAAAGGAAGAAATAAATCAATCAAATTACGAGAAGCCTCATAAAGTGCTTCCTTAGGGGTTAAACTTCCATTAGTCCATATTTCTAGAAAAAGTATCTCGTGTTTTTCATTTCCATTCCCACAAGAAAAAATACTATAATTCACATTTCGAACAGGCATGGATACAGCATCTATAGGATAACTTCCATCTTGATAGTTCTTTCTGAGTTCTGTCTGATATCCACGATCTCTCTTGATCTGTAAATCAATACAGAAATCAATGGGCTCTGTCAAGTTAGCTATAGGTTGTGCCGTATCAACGATTTCTACGGAAGGCGGTAAGATGATATCTTGAGCAGTTATGTATCTAGGACCTTTGACGCAAATGGATGCGTCTCTAACTCCATAGAGATTACTTCTCAATACAATTTCTTTCAAATTTAGTAAAATTTCTTGTACGGATTCTTCAATACCTGCTATTGTAGAATACTCGTGCGGCACGCTCCCAAATTTTGCACGTGTGATACATGTTCCTTCTATTTCTCCAAGTAAAGCTCTTCGCAAGGCAATACCGACGGTGTCCGCTTGACCTTTTCTAAGCGGGGACAGAATGAAACGACCATAATAAAGGCGCTTACTATCTACTCTTGATTCAACACACTTCCACTGTAGTGTTTGAGTGGATCCTGCTACCTCCTCTCGAACCATAATAGACTAGTATTATTATTTTATCATTGAATCGTTTATTTCTCTTGAAATGAAAGTTGAAAGCGGGTTAATTCTTTTACAGACGTCTTTTTTTAGGCGGTCGACATCCATTATGCGGCATAGGTGTTACATCGCGTATACAACTTAATCGCACACCACTTTTAGCAATGGCTCGTAATGCGGCATCTCTTCCACTACCAGCGCCCTTTACCATAACTTCTGCTCGTTGCAAACCTACTGTACGAATAGCATCTACTGCTGTTCTTTGACCAGCATAGGGTGATGCTTTTCTTGAGCTTTTGAATCCACAAGTACCGGCCGAGGACCAAAAAACCACCCGACCTTGTGGGTCTGTAACAGTTATAATGGTATTGTTGAAACTAGCTTGAACATGAATAACCCCTTTTGTTATTCTACGTGCACTCTTCCGTAAACTAAAACGTGCATTCCTACGTAAACCAATACGCACTTTCTTACGTGAACCAATTTTTGGTATAGCTTTTGCCATATTTTATTATCTCATAAATATGAGTTAGAAATAAAAAAAAGAAAAAAAGATACAAAGATATCCGTTTCAGGGTAAAATAAACCCTTTACTTTAATTATTTTAAATGAAATTATTTTATTTGGAATTGGAACATTTCCGCGGGTACTTTTTTTTACTTTTTAGAAAGTAAAGTTCTTTTTCGAAAGATTACCCCTGTCTTTGTTTATGCTTCGGATTAGAGCAAATGACTCTAATTCGTCCACGCCTACGAATCAGTCGACATTTTGTACAAATTTTACGAACGGAAGCTCTTATTTTCATATTTCCGTATCCTTTTTTAAACTATGAATCTAATCTTTTGGAAAAAATAAGTCTCTTCGCTTGAATTTTAGAACTTAGAATTTATTACCCTAGAAAAAAAAAGAAAAACCTAATCCTTTGAATCTTTGGTATCCTTCAAATCTTCGCTATCCTTCAAATCTTCGCTATCCTTCGAGTCTTCGATACGCTTCGAATCCTTATGGGGAAGTCTATAAATTATACGTCCCTTGCTTGAATCATAACGACTTACTTCAATTTTGACCCTATCCCCCATCAGTATTCGTATAGAACTAGACCGTATCTTTCCTGAAATATAGCCTAGGATGATGGTGTCATTCTCTAGCCGAACGCGGAACATTCCATTGGGTAGGGCTTCCGTAACTAAACCTTCGAAAGTTACTTTTGCTTCTCTCGGGTTTTTTTTTTCTCTCCTATTTTTTTTTTCTGTCATATTTTTTTTCTCCTATTTTTCTATTTTTATTTTAAAAATAGGAAGGGCGAGATAGAATTCGAGCACTATAGGCGGGGCGATTACCATATATAACATAAGACTTCTCCCCCAATTCTGTTTAGTCGAGCTTCTCGATCTGTCATTATTCCTCGAGAAGTAGAAAGAATAGCAATTCCCATTCCACCCAAAACTTTAGGAATTCCTTGATAGTTGGTATAAATTCGTAAGCCGGGTCGGCTGATACGCTTTAAAAAGGTTCTTGTTCTATATATTCCTTTTATAGTCTTTCTCTTTTGATGTCGCAAAGTTGAAACCAAGAAATATCTGTTACGTTCCTGATGTTTCCGAACACTTTCAATAAAACCCTCTCGTAGAAGTATTTTAACAATGTTTTCGGTAATATTTGTAGATACTACTCGAACTGTTCCTTTTTTATTCATGTCCGCATTTCTTATAGAGGTTAGTAAATCAGCAATAGTGTCCTTGCCCATAAGACTCTAATTCTAGGTTCCTCCTAATTTTTCTATAATCAACATGTTTTCTTTTTTTTTTTTTCATTTTGGATTTTAAAACATATACGTAAAACACAATCTACTAAATTAATTCTTTGGTCTCAATTTCGCCTACTAGTATTTATAATACTTCAGGAGCTAATGAAACTATTTTGGTAAAATTCAATTCTCTCAATTCCTCGGCAATCGCGCCAAAAACTCGAGTTCCTTTTGGATTGCCTTTTTGATCAATTATAACCGCAGCATTGTCATCATAGCGGATTATTATACCGTCTTCGCATTTGAACTCTTTACATGTACGTACAATTACAGCTCGAATTACTTCGGATCTTTCTAGAGGCATTTGGGGCAATGCGTCTTTGATTACAGCAACAATAACATCACCAATACGAGCATATCGCTGATTACCAGCAGCTCCTATGACTCGAATACACATCAATTTTCGAGCTCCACTATTATCTGCTACATTTAAAAGGGTCTGAGGTTGAATCATATTATTTTGATTTCAATTTGTTATTTCAATGCAAAAGGATGAAAGAAATATTGTCTTTCCAGAAAGAAAAACCGAGCATTTTTTTTTATCTTCCATACCCCTTTTAGGGTTCTATATCTCTAATCGAATAAATTGACTTCGTATGGGCATTTTACTGGCAGCTATGGAGATAGCTGCTCTAGCTACAGTTTCAGATACTCCCCCCATTTCATAAAGTATACGACCAGGTTTAACAACGGATACCCAATATTCGGGGGACCCCTTTCCCGAGCCCATACGTGTTTCCGTGGGTCTTAGTGTAACCGGTTTGTCGGGAAATATACGTACCCATATTTTTCCACCACGACGTGCATATCGTGTTATTGCTCTTCGTCCTGCTTCTATCTGTCTCGCCGTGATCCAAGCGGGTTCAAGTGCTTGAAGAGCATATCTACCAAAACAAATACGATTGCCTCGGCAGGATTTTCCTTTCATTCTTCCTCTATGTTGTTTGCGAAATCTGGTTCTTTTGGGGTTATAGTCGATGGTTCTCTTTCTTAGTTCCATCTCTACTGCAAAACTGGACATGAGAGTTTCTTCTCATCCAGCTCCTCGCGAATGGAATCAGAAAGCATGTAAATTTCTCTAATTCATAATATTCCAAAATATTACGGTACGGATAGATACACATTAATAGATAATAGAAAAAGTTCGGTTTTTTTTATATTGAATTTGTTAAAACAGAAAAATATAATATATAGTCAAAAAAGAAGATCTAGAATATATCCAGATGTGTGTGTATATTTATCTAAATTCTATATTTATAGATAATGTAATCCTTCTTAAAAAAATCCTTATTTTTACTCTTATTGAATCGCGGTAAAGTATTCTAATTCAATAAGAATTTCGCGGGCGAATATTTACTCTTTCCTGTCTTATTTGTTAATTTATAAACTTACCAAATAAGACAATTTTTTTGGTTTGTTCCGCCATCCCACCCAATGAAGTGTTAGGATTCTTTTCAATAAAATCCTATGGAATCATAGGTTCTGTCGTTCCCACTGCTTCTCCTTGAATGGTTAGGTCTGAATCCCGCAACGGAGCTTCCAAAAAATTTCTTTCCGAGTTAATTTTCTCAGTTTTATTAACCCGGGCGGCTCTTTATTATTGCTTTAAATTTGTAGTTCTTGTTTCAAGTTACAATTTTTAATTCTCTATTATTTTTATTATATTGATGCTTTATCACATTGCCTTTTATGATGTAATTCATAGACCATACATAGTGGAATCCTATATCTTATTTATTTCCTCTTCCTTCTTTCTATCATCCCTCCCTTTATCCACATCCCTTTAGTTTTGCTTCACAACCTAGAATCCCTTTTCTTTTTTAGAGAAAAAATTGCAGTTGCTACAACTATATGACACATCTACTCATTTATGTTATGATAGAGGTATTTATTCATATAGTGACTGTTTCTTAGTTAGGATCTCGACAATACGAAGCAATAGGTTGGTTATTAGTTAATTTTCTATAATTACTAAGTTTTTTTCTTAAAAAAAAGAAAAAAATAACGAGTCACACACTAAGCATAGCAATTATATTAAATGATTTATCAATTTTCATTAAATCTTATAGAAAGAGGTATAATTTCTTCTTTTGCAGGGATTTCAGGAAAAAAGTCTCTTGTCATTTTTTATTCTATCAATGGACAGAATCCGAAGACAAGATTACTTATTCTTCGTCTACGAATATCCAAATTTTTACACCTAATACTCCATAGATAGTCCGAATTGGATAGCAGCAATAATCAATTTTAGCGCGAATTGTTTGGAGGGGAAGTCTACCCTTTTTAATAGATTCGGCGCGTGCAATTTCTTTTCCTCCGAGACGACCCGCAATTTTTACTTTTACTCCCCTTATATCTGCTTTTTTAGTTAATTCAATGGCTTTTTTCATTGCCTTTCGGAATGAAACTCTATTTTTTAATTGGAAAGCTATATATTCTGCAAGAATGTTAGGCTGTCTATAAGGTTCTTTAACTTTTTCGATAGAAATATTAAATCTCTGGTTTACAGAGTTAATTTCCTTTTGTAGATCTTTCTCTAATTCTTCGATTGCTCCTTTTTTCTTTAATAAATTTGGGAATCCAATATGGATTATGACGTGGATCGTATCGATTTCTTTTTGGATTTCTATATGTGTAATTACTTCGGAACTTGAACCTGAGTCCATTTTTCTATTATGTGTAATTACTTCGGAACTTGAGTCTGATTCTATTTTTCTATTCGAGCCCTTTTTCCTATTCTTTTGTATATAGTTCTTGATACAATCCCTTATTTTTTTATCTTCCTGTAGACCTTCAGAATAATTTTTTGGTTGTGCGAACCAAAAGGAATGGTGTTTTTGGGTTGTACCAAGTCTGAAACCGAGTGGATTTATTTTTTGTCCCATATTTTTCTATTCTATATTTTTTTTACTGGGAATCGAAATCTTAGATGGATCTAAAGGTTATTTAGATTTCTTTACTATATTTAGTACAATTGTTATATGACACATGCTTTTTTTTATGGGGAAACTACGTCCTCGAGCTCGAGGTCTGAATTTCTTCATAATAGTACTCCTACTGACTTCGGCTTTAGTAATAAATAAATTCGCTTTGTCGAAATCCCTATAATGAGTAGCATTTGCGGCTGCCGAATAAACCAACTTTAAGATGGGATAAGATGCTCGATAGGGCATGAGGTTCAGTATCATAACAGTTTCCTCGTAGTAACGCCAGCGAATCTCGTCAAGAACTCTTTGTGCTTTGAAAACAGACATAGGGATACGTTTTTGTGCTTTGAAAACTCTCTCGAACTTAAGTAGACGATCGGTTGGAACTTTCCTTGCGAGTTTCCTTAGCCCACTTTTCTTCTTCTTTATCCTAGGGATATACTTTACTAGTTTGAAACTTGTCATAAATAAGGTTATTCCCCGCCTACCTTTACTTTATTTTGAATCTTTTTTTCTTCTTAATCTTTCTATTCAGAATTCAGTTAACGACGAGATTTAGTATCCTTTCTTGCATTTTCATAACTCGTGAAATGCCGAGTAGGCACGAATTCCCCCAATTTGCGACCTACCATAGGATTTGTTATGTAAATAGGTATATGTTCCTTTCCATTATGAATCGCGATTGTATGGCCAACCATTGTGGGTAGAATGCTAGATGCCCGGGACCACGTTACTATTGTTTCTTTCTCCTCCTTCATATTGACCTTTTCTATCTTTGCCAATAAATGATGAGCTACAAAAGGATTCGTTTTTTTTTCGTGTCACAGCTGATTACTCCTTTTTTCCTTTTTAAAGAGTGGCATTCTATGTCCAATATCTCGATCGAAGTACGGAGGTCAGAATAAATAGAATAATGATCAATGGAAAAAAGAAAAAAATCCTTTAGCTGGATAAGGGGCGGATGTAGCCAAGTGGATCAAGGCAGTGGATTGTGAATCCACCATGCGCGGGTTCAATTCCCGTCGTTCGCCCATCGCATTATTGCAAATTCCAAAAATGCAATTTTCCATATTCCTAGTTACGTATTTACTTACGGCGACGAAGAATAAAACTATCGCTATATTTTTTCCTTTTCCTAGTTCTTCTTCCAAGCGCAGGATAACCCCAAGGGGTTGTGGGTTTTTTTCTACCAATGGGAGCTTTCCCTTCACCGCCCCCATGGGGGTGGTCCACAGGGTTCATAACTACCCCTCTTACTACGGGGCGTTTACCTAGCCAACACTTAGATCCGGCTCTACCCAAACTTTTTTGGTTCACCCCAACATTACCCACTTGTCCGACTGTTGCTAAGCAGTTTTGGGATACTAAACGGACCTCCCCAGATGGTAATCTTAAAGTGGCCGATTTACCCTCTTTTGCAATGAGTTTCGCTACAGCACCTGCTGCTCTAGCTAATTGCCCACCCCTTCCACGTGTGATTTCTATGTTATGCATGGCCGTGCCTAAGGGCATATCGGTTGAAGTAGATTCTTCTTTTCTCTCAAAAAACCCCTTCCCAAACTGTACAAGCTTCTTCCAAAGCATACGGCTTTCTAGATGTATATGACGATCTCTAGACAGATGGATCTTATATGAATCATATGATGAAGTACCACATGAGTGGATATATAGGAAAGGAATCCAAATCTGCCGAATCGCTCATGTTATGATCTTCTACATCCTAGGTCTCTGCGTTCCGTCATCTGGCTTATGTTCTTCATGTAGCATTCAGATCGAATGACTCTATGAAATTACGTCGATACTTCCACATATTATGGGTAACGTAGGAGACATCCCTATTTTCCCCCGGGGGTCTTAATTACCACTGCTTAGCTTTCAATTTGCCTCTGACCATCAAATTAAATGTGAATAACCCGTCCTCCTCTCTTTGAAACAAGGGGCGCTTCCGGTTCTGTGCGTGCTTCAAACAATTTTGTCTTCTCCATATTACCATATCTCTAGAGCCAATAATTTTCTATGAGGAACTACTGAACTCAATCACTTGCTGCCGTTACTCAACAGTTTTCTGTTGAGGTCTATCCCGTAGAGGTAGTCAAATTGGATCAGTGATCGATTTCTAGGTTTCGTCGTAAACCTAATTGGTTACTTCCAATTACGTAAATCAATAGTTCAAACCGCACTCAAAGGTAGGGCATTTCCCATTGATATAGGAACTTTTGTACCAGAAACAATAGTATCTCCAATTATAGCCCCTCTGGGATGTAAAATATATCTCTTCTCACCATCCCCATAGTGTATGAGACAAATGTATGCATTTCGATTAGGGTCGTATTCTATGGTTACGATTCTACCAGATATGTCTTTTTGATTCCGTCGAAAATCTATTTTACGGTATAGGCGCTTATGACCTCCCCCTCTATGCCTTGCGGTAATGATTCCTCTGGAATTACGACCTTTACCACAACGGTGCCGTCCATGGATCAAATTATTTCGTGGATTGGATTTCACTTGCCTGTCTACGGTTCCCTTGCGTGTGCTCGGGATAGGTGTTTTGTATAAATGTTTCGCCGTATTATTAAGTATTCTCCTTTAGTTTTTTTCTCTATCTAGAAGTGGAATAGAATAACCCGGTTGAAGGGTAATGATCATACGTCTGTAATGCATTGTATGGCCCAGAATAGGTCCTATTCTTCTACCTTTTCCAGGTAGTCGATGGCTATTCACAGCTACCACCTTAACACCAAAGAAGAGTTCGACCCAATGCTTTATTTCTGTCTTAGTGAATCCCGATTCGACATTAAAAGTATATTGATTCTTTCCCAATAAACGAAGACTTTTTTCTGTAAATACTGCGTATTTGATTCCATCCATAAATCGACTTTCCCTCCTATGCTCTGAGTTCCAGTATCGATAAGAATTCGAGTTCTTATTGTTCTTATGTTATGGTATGAATATACCATACCAATTCGTTATGTATGGATGATGGATGAGATTCCATGGATAGAGAGCCAGTTCCAATAGACTTATGGAATGTTCCCGTTCGTGTGCATCCAGCAGGAATTGAACCCGCAAATTTACCAATTATGAGTTGGGCGCTTTAACCATTCAGCCATGGATGCTTAACAGGGATCATCGTACATCGTAAATAACCAATTTTCATATAGAAAGACATATCATAGAAAAATGAAATCGAAAATATTCCGAGATGGCAAATATTCGGAGATGACTATGAAAACACCTCTCTGGATCCTCGAATTGAAAGAGAGATTGAGAGGGATCAAGAATCCTAATTCTCGCTATTTGGAATGGATCCAATTCTATTGAGTCTGACTCATAGTGATCATTTCTCTTTAGCAAAGAATGACCTTGGTTATCAAAGGATTGAACAACCGGGATCCATTTACTTATGATACCTAGTTGGCATTGATAACAAGGATCTAATGAATTATGAGTTTAATAGATCCTCTTTAGCAGAAAGACGTATATTCCTTGCTCATTATCAGACAATCACTTATTCCCAAACCTCGTGTGGGACTAATCGTTTTCATTTACCATCTCATGGAAAACCCTTTTCGTTCCGCTTAGCCCTATCGGGTATTTTAGTGATAGGTTCTGTAGGAACTGGACGATCCTATTTGGTCAAATACCTAACGAAAAATTACGATTTTCCTTTCATTAAGGTACGAGGGCTTCTTATTCCACAAGAACGAAAGCACCTTTTCATTCTTTCATATACTAGGGGTTTTTACTTGGAAAAGACAATGTTCCATACTAAAGGATTCGGGTCCATAACCACGAGTTCCAGTGCACTAGATCTTGTAGCACTTAGCAACGAAGCCCTATCCATTAGTATTCCACATAAGAAATCCATTCTAGAAAAAAATACAATTAGATTAGCTCTTCATAGACAAACTTGGGGTTTGCGAGCCAAGGTAAGATCGGCTCGGGATCATGGGACCCTTTTCTATCAGATAGGAGGGGCTCTTGTACAAAATAGACTTACTAAGTAATAACCCCATAGAATCTATCTATATAAAGATAAAGAGGCAATCGTGTCAGGAAGCGGGTTTTTCTTTGGCCAAAAGGTACTTCGAACTTGGAACGAGCATGAAGAGATTAACGAGACTTCTTTCTCTTTTGAGTTTTTCTGGCGGACCTGCCGCGCAAGATCTTTGGTCTTCCCCTGGAACCGATGAAAAAAAGTGGATCGCTTCTTATGTACTCGCTCAGAATGATTCTTCTCTATCTATAGTTCATGGCCTATTAGAAGTAGAAGGTGCTCTGGTGCAATCCTTACCGACAGAAAAAGATTGCAGTCAGGTTGATAATAGTCGAGTGACATTACTTCGTCGGTCCGAACTAAGGAATCTGTTAGAAATGTTTTGAAATGGATATTGTTCTCTCTTTGATCAGGGATTGCTATATGAAAAGAAGTGGAGTTTGAAAAAGGGAACGGAATGCTCAAACCGGAACTGCTAGAGGAACGAATTTTCAATAGCATAACTTGGGCTCCTAGAATATGGCGCCCTTGGGACAATCTATTTGATTGCAGGGTTTTGTTCCGAAGCAAAGATATCCGCGGAGGCCGGTTCGTTCGTCCTATTCTGATATTCAGGACCAAGAGGTACTGGATTCTCTTTCGGATAGGCCCTGAAAGGAGAAGAAAGGCTGAAATGCCAACGGACCTCTGTCTATTCTCTAATTCACCCGATCCGATAGTACCCGTTTTTGGAACGTCCAGTGCCAAAGTCACTGAATGGGTAAGTCACCAATCCAATCCCTTTGACAAATCGGATGTCATATTAGATATCATATTCTATATATATAGAAATATCATAGATAGAATAGACATATAGAATTTTTGGTCGGCAAATTCGAAGGAATCATTGAGTGAAAAAGGAGCAAAGAATGACAAAAGACGAGACTCTACTAGTCTTCACTCTTGTGGTTTCCTCTTCCTCGGTTTCTGTTTTCTTATTCGGGATCTTGCTTTTCATGGTTCTCATCTCTGCAACTCGCGATTTTCGCGAGAGAACCAAATCCAAGTTGGTGAAGATCATGATTTGGGCTGGCACGGGGATCGTTTGATCGATTTCCTTGATTTGATCGCTACTTAATGGGCGTGCGCTCAAAGGATACAAACAGGGATTCGCAAACAAAAAGGGGAATTCGTAGTCACTTTTTCCTGTCGCGTAAAAAAAAAGTCTTTACGCGAGAGCAATAGAGGTTGGGATACATCTATCTCTTCTGAGCAACCTCTTTTGGATTCTTAAGACCACCCTTGCAGTAGGATACCATCTGCTTTGGGTTCTTTATTATCTCCTTCGAGGGATTTTTAGGATCGTTCAGGCTATATATATTTAGTCTATTTTGGCTTTTACTGTCTACTTTTCTCAGGGAGATGGTTAAGGACCTCAGAAGATAGAGGAGAGCGCCAGGCCCAGATTTCCGGAATACTTCTACGGGGAATGCTCATTGAATGAGCATTCTCCATATTATGCCTTGAAGAGGACTCGAACCTCCACGCTCTTCAGCACGAGATTTTGAGTCTCGCGTGTCTACCATTTCACCATCAAGGCATCTTGAAAGTGAATCGTATTCCATGAATATGATATCTATCTAATGTGATATATGGAATATATGACAAAGGTGGAGTCTTGGAGTATTTCGATCGATCGGTCATATAGGCCTGAGTCAGACATCAAATAGCTTCGATTTGCATTATCCGTAGGACACCTTATATGTATCAAAATCGATATCAAAATCAAAAAGATGAAAGATGTACAATCCAATTTCTCGATTCAATAGAAGCCCAAAGAGGTGCATATGGTACCCAAATAAGAATAGGATAGATATGTCAAAAGCAGGTCTGATTACACCTATTCCT
>NW_028260334.1:0-23206 GCF_056163025.1 Triticum urartu | reverse complement strand
ATAGAATCAATTCAATTCTGAATTGCAATAAGCAAGCGAGGTCTCTCAAATAGAGTCGAACTGAACTGCTAGACTACGTTGAGTGATGAACTCAATGATTCAAAAAAAAAACTAAGAGATGGATGAAATTACACAAGGAATCCTGGTCTCAAAGAAGAGGGAAATGGGGATATGGCGAAATCGGTAGACGCTACGGACTTGATTGTATTGAGCCTTGGTATGGAAACCTGCTAAGTGGTAACTTCCAAATTCAGAGAAACCCTGGAATTAAAAAAGGGCAATCCTGAGCCAAATCCGTGTTTTGAGAAAACAAGGGGTTCTCGAACTAGAATACAAAGGAAAAGGATAGGTGCAGAGACTCAATGGAAGCTGTTCTAACGAATCGAGTTAATTACGTTGTGTTGTTAGTGGAATTCCTTCTAGTTCTAAATTAGAGAAAGAGGGGTTTTATACCTTATACATTTAATAAACACGTATAGATACTGACATAGCAAACGATTAATCACAGAACTCATATTATATTCTAATTATAATATAGGTTCTTTATCTTTTTTAAAAATGAAATTAGAAATGATAATGATTATGAAATAAAAAACTCATATCATAATTTTTTTTTTTCATTATTGTGAATCCACTCCAATCGAATATTGAATAATCAAATTCTTCAATTAAAATTCAAAGTTTTCGAGATCTTTAAAAAAGTGGATTAATCGGACGAGGACAAAGAGAGAGTCCCATTCTACATGTCAATACTGACAACAATGAAATTTCTAGTAAAAGGAAAATCCGTCGACTTTATAAGTTGTGAGGGTTCAAGTCCCTCTATCCCCAAATCCTCTTTTATTCCCTAACTATACTATATTATTATTATTTATCCTCTTTTTTTTTTTCTTTTTATCAATGCACTTTTTTTTCTTTTTATCAATGCAATGGGTTTAAGATTCATTAGCTTTCTCATTCTACTCTTTCACAAAGGAATGCGAAGAGAACTCAATGGATCTTATCCTATTCATTGAATAGATTTCTTTTTTATTAGAGTATCGGCAAGAAATCTTGGTTATTCACTCTATTTTTAAGTTTTATTTAAGTAAACCATGCACAATGCATAGGACTACCCCCCCCATTTTCAAATTTAAAATTTGAAATACTTTAATTAATTTTTAGTCCTTTTAATTGACATAGATACAAATACTCTACTAGGATGATGCACAAGAAAAGGTCAGGATAGCTCAGTTGGTAGAGCAGAGGACTGAAAATCCTCGTGTCACCAGTTCAAATCTGGTTCCTGGCAGAGAAAAAAAAAAAAAAGATCCACCGAATAGGTATTGATCCAAATACCTCGAGATGGATTGTGATACATATTCATTAATAATATTTATTCATCTAAGTGGATAAATCTATAATATAAATATAGAGGCACTTCTTTTTCTTTTTAAAGAAGTTTTAAAATATATCTTTTCTTTATGATAAAGAAGGGGGTGAGATTCCCCTTTATTTTTTTGCGTTTCTTAATTTTGTATTCCGCTATTCCGACGAATATTTTTTTAGTCTTGCTTATCTTTATCTTATCTTATTTTCCTAGTTGTGCTAAGTAATGTGCGCGGTACAAAGTTCCTGGTAGAGAACTTCTTTGAGTCATCCTATTTTTCTGTTCATATGAAGGAAATTAATATGCGATTTTCAAAATAGGGGAATCCAAATGAAACCCTTTTTTTGCTCAGTCTATCTGGAATGCTTTTGTATAATTAGGAATTAATTATAAATAGGTATTCCGTTTCATCTAGGAAAAGAACCTAAAAATATTCCTTGACTTGAATAAAATCTGGAGTTGTGTTGTATAAGTGAGCATGAATTTCTTATCATTCAATGAGCATCTTGTATTTCATAAAAATTGGGGGTTATATAATCCTTACGTAAGGGCCAGCCTATCCAACTTTCAGGCATTAGGATACGTTTAAGGCGCGGATGATTATCATAAGAGATTCCCACCATATCATAAGATTCGCGTTCTTGAAAATCGGCACTTCTCCAAATCCAGAAGACAGACGGAATTCTAGGATTATCCTTTTGGGCAAAGACTTTTATGCAGACTTCTTCTGGATTATCTATACCATATTGTATTCTCGTAAGATGATACACGCTAGCTAAAGATCCACCGGGTGCTACATCATAAGCACATTGGGAGCGTAAATAATTGTAACCATATACATATAAAATGACAGCAATGGAATCCCAATCCCCTGCTTTTATTTGTAAAGTCTCTATTCCTCGGTGATCAAAGCCCAAAGATCTATGAACCACCTCATGTTTGACTAGCCAATTAGATAACCAACCCTGCTGCATTGTCTTCATCTCTCCCTCTTTGTATAAATATTTCACATTTCGGATGCAAGTTTGAAAGATTGCCCTGCTTTTTATTTTTCTACACAAAAGAGCCCCTCTCCTAATTCACTAATTTGTAGGAAGGTACTGAACTTTTGGATTTGAAAAAAGTTTCAGAAGATATATCTAATGTAGATGGTGATTGATAGAGCAATTCTTGCTCATAAGTTCCTGTATGAGTACTGCGCCTAACATAAAGCTTGTGACTGGTAGTAAAACATCTATTTTTATTTTGAGATAGAGTTTGATCCTCAACTATTTCTCGCGATATCTTCTTACGAAGTTTTGTTAGGGCATCTATAACTGCCTCCGGTTTAGGTGGGCAGCCCGGCAAGTAGACATCCACAGGAATTAACTTATCAACTCCCCGAACAGTACTATAGGAATCCGTACTGAACATTCCCCCTGTAATAGTACAGGCTCCCATAGCAATGACGTATTTTGGTTCAGGCATTTGCTCGTATAATCTCACTAAAGAGGGAGCCATTTTCATTGTTACCGTACCGGCTGTTAAAATTAGGTCTGCTTGCCTAGGACTTGATCTTGGTACCAATCCATAACGATCAAAGTCGAATCGTGAGCCTATTAATGAAGCAAATTCAATGAAACAACAACTGGTACCGTATAGAAGGGGCCATAAACTGGAGAGTCTTGACCAATTCGAAAGATCATTTGGTGTAGTTGAAATAACAGAATTGGAACTTGTTTGGTCAAGTAAGGGAAACTCAATCAAATTCATAACTGTCTCAATAGAATCTTTTCCTTCTTTTTTTTTGTCTAAATATTCAGTTAAGACCATTCCAAGGCTCCTTTTCGCCATGCATAAACTAAACCAACAACTAAGATAAGCACGAAAATCAAAGCTTCGATAAAAACGGATACACCCAATACGTCGAAACTCATTGCCCAAGGGTATAGAAAGACGGTTTCCACATCAAAAACAACAAAAACGAGCGCAAACATATAATAGCGTATTCGGAATTGTACCCAAGCCCCTCCCATGGGTTCTATACCCGATTCATAACTAGAAAGCTTCTCTGGTCCTTCACTAACCGGGGCTAAAAGTCCTGAAATCGAAAATGCCAAAATAGGAATAAGGCTTGCTATTATTAGAAATGTCCAAAAAATATCATATTCGTGAAGCAGAAACATAATGTACTCCCATTAATGTGGAATAGGCGGAACTTAAATTAGTCAATTCAATTCAGCATTGTCAATTTATCCAGAACTTCTCTCTTTTCCTCGGTGAAACAAGAATCTTTTTTGTTCAAACAAAAGCGCTTAGTTTAAGTTTAGCCTTTGTTTCCTCTGTGCTGCATCTTCTTTAAAGATTCATCCAATGGAATCCCAACTCCCTTTCTTTTGGATTTCCATTCTATTTAGATATGGTGTATGTAGATCTAATTCTTATATAAAGAAAACTTTCTCGTTTCACTTTGTCTCGCTTTCTCTAGAATCTCTAGAAAAAAGAATAGCTCTATCCTTTATTTAATATTTAATAATAAAATAATAAGAGACTATTAAATAAAAATGAGAATACTACTAAATTAGAACCTAATTAAGATAGTAGGACTAATCTATGCAGTATAATTAATGAGAAGTAATACTATAAAATAAAAATAAAGAACTCTATTTCAGAACTATGAGACAGAATATTCTGTTTTCTTATTTACTCTTTACTTTATTTTTTCTATTTAAAGTTGATCAATTTACATAATGTATCTATAAACAAAGTAATAAATATACTTAAAACAAAGTAGGAATTCGCAAAATGGATAAAATCATTGCAGTTATTATAGGGAAGTCTAGAGATATCCTATTTGAAGGAGGACGGGATTCAAATCAGGGAAAGGATCCTTTCTTCTATTGATTTGATAGAAATTCGTTTTTCTTTTCCTGTCTGTATGATTTTGATTTTCGATGAATGAGCCTTTGGTAATGCTTTTATCTCTATTCTATGTCGCAGGCGCCTATCCAGTCTATAAACAAATACTAATGAGAAAATGAAAACTATACTAAACTAAAGAAAACATAGGATAGAGATCCTAAAATCTAAAAAAGGGCATATTAGGGCTATACGGATTCGAACCGTAGACCTTCTCGGTAAAACAGATCAAACGGATTATTATCGAAATGATTTGAACTGTTTCAAAGACCCAACATGCATTTTTTTGCATTGGGCTCTTTCATAAACTGATTTAAAGATCAGTTAGTCCACCATAGTTTTTCTTTACGGAAAGATAATGAGATGGCTCCCTGTGCTCTGATTGATTTTTTGTATTATGATCTATCTAGGAGCAATACCAAAGTGTTTCAAAGGAGGATTACCTTGACTTAGGTCTGCCTCCGGTCTAAATTAAATCAACCTAAGTGAAATGGAGTCTCTATCGTTCCACTGCAAGAGTTAACTATGAGACTTCATACACCTTAAAGTTCATAGAACGAAAAGAAGTTTTTTGGAGGCCCTTATCCTCATTACGCCTAGCATTTAGTGGGCTGGATATTTACCTTATCAACTAGCAAATCCATAAGGGTTCTATTTGATTAGGCACCTGAATTGGCACCTGAATCGGACTGAACCGACTGTTTGTCAGGCTACTGTTCTCCTATTCTCTCGAATCTATGAAGTAAGACATTGATTTTGCAATAAGATCGATTATGTTCATTGCATAATAAGCTCCTTTGAAAAGCATTGGCGCACGTGTAAACGAGTTGCTCTACCGAACTGAGCTATAGCCCTTATCAGAGATATCTTAACATATAGATAATTTCTTGTCAAGATGAATATTTTCTAATGCCAGAGGATACCCCTTTGATCTGTATCTGTTTAGTATTTAGTTTAGTATTTAGTATATAACAGACCAATAACAGAGCGGTATTGCTTAGAAAAGGGATTCAATATATAATCGATCGAAGTAATGGGTCTTCCTTTGTGGTGATAAATTGCCTACTTAACTCAGTGGTTAGAGTATTGCTTTCATACGGCGGGAGTCATTGGTTCAAATCCAATAGTAGGTAAGTAGGTAGAAAAATTACTAGATAGCATTGGACTTACTTCGCTTCGCTATCTAATAACTTTTTCTACCCCTCTTCCCTTTTTCTTTGTATCAACTATAAACCACTGGATTGTCTTCAATTGGATGGGGGAATCCAATTGACAGCCTCGATTCGTATCCTAGCTCGTCTGAGAGCGAGCTTCGCTTCAACCAAATCTTTCGTACCCTCAGCTTTACTCAAGTTAGCTTCGGCTATTTCAAGTGCCTTTTGAGCTTCTTCCGGATCAATATCACTACCCAGTTCCGCATCATTTCCTAAAATGATGATCTCATTATTAACTATTCTCGCAAAACCGCTCCACAGAATCGCTGTTAACCATTGGTCGTTGAGGAGGCGTATTCTCAAAGGACCCATATCTACTGCTGTGTTAATGGGGGC
This sequence comes from Triticum urartu, assembly GCF_056163025.1. NCBI lineage: Eukaryota > Viridiplantae > Streptophyta > Magnoliopsida > Poales > Poaceae > Triticum > Triticum urartu. Next base: position 17,389 of record NW_028260334.1, on the reverse strand, counting down.
GTGGTTTGGTAATACGCCAATTTGGCCACTATTAGTGGATAAAATGATTTCTTTCACTTCACAATCCCAAATAATTCGCTTAGGAGTCAGTACATAAAGATTTAATTTCATTTCTTCGATTTGTTCTCCTCTTCTAAGGTTATAGCTTTCGTGCTAGCTTCATCGATGTTACCCACCAAATAAAAAGCCTGTTCAGGTAGGCCGTCTAATTCTCCGGAAAGGATTAGTTGAAATCCCCTAATAGTTTCCGCAAGAGCAACATACTTTCCTGGAGAACCAGTAAAAACTTCTGCCACAAAGAACGGTTGTGATAAGAAACGCTCAATTTTTCTTGCTCTTGCTACAGTTAAACGATCCTCTTCCGATAATTCATCCAAGCCAAGAATTGCGATAATGTCCTGAAGTTCTTTGTAACGTTGTAAAGTTTCCTTAACTCTTTGCGCAGTTTCATAATGTTCGTTGCCAACGATCCGAGGCTGTAACATAGTCGAGGTTGAATCTAAAGGATCTACTGCTGGATAAATACCCTTGGAAGCTAATCCTCTGGAAAGTACGGTAGTAGCATCCAAATGTGCAAATGTTGTGGCAGGGGCAGGGTCGGTCAAATCGTCTGCAGGTACATAAACTGCTTGAATCGAAGTTATAGATCCCTTTTTAGTAGAAGCAATTCTTTCTTGCAAAGAACCCATTTCTGTACTAAGAGTAGGTTGATAACCCACTGCGGAGGGCATTCTCCCTAATAAAGCGGATACCTCTGATCCTGCTTGAACAAAACGAAAGATATTATCGATAAATAAAAGCACGTCTTGCTTATTAACATCTCGGAAATATTCCGCCATAGTTAGGGCAGTTAAACCAACTCTCATACGAGCTCCCGGTGGTTCATTCATTTGGCCATAGACTAGAGCTACCTTTGATTCCTCAATATTTTTTTCATTAATTACTCCGGATTCCTTCATTTCCATATAAAGATCATTTCCTTCACGAGTCCGTTCCCCTACTCCACCGAATACGGATACGCCCCCATGAGCTTTAGCAATGTTATTGATTAATTCCATGATCAGTACTGTTTTACCTACTCCAGCCCCCCCAAATAGTCCTATTTTTCCTCCACGTCGATAAGGAGCTAAAAGATCGACGACCTTAATACCTGTTTCAAAGATGGATAATTTCGTATCTAACTCGATAAAGGCAGGCGCAGATCTATGAATAGGGAACGTTGCACTACTATCTACAGGACCCAAATTGTCAACAGGCTCCCCAAGAACGTTGAAAATTCGTCCGAGAGTAGCTCCACCGACCGGAACACTGAGAGGAGCTCCCGTGTCAATCACTTCCATTCCTCTCATCAACCCGTCCGTAGCACTCATAGCTACAGCTCTAACTCGATTATTTCCTAATAATTGTTGTACCTCACAAGTCACATTAATTTGCTTATCGGCAGTGTCTCTACTCTGGACTACCAAAGCGTTATAAATATAAGGTAACTTGCCTGGGGGAAAAGTGACATCCAGCACGGGTCCAATAATTTGATCGATACGACCTGTACTTTTTTCTTCAATTGTGGAAACCCCGGGAGGAGAAGTAGTAGGATTGGTTCTCATAATTATCACATAATTAAAAAAAAGGAATTTGTCGAAATTTTTCTTTTTTTATTGTTGAATAATGCCAAATCAAATCAAAAAAAATCCAAAAGTAAAAAGGAAATGAATTAGTTAATTCAATAAGAGAGAAAAGGGGACCAGGACTTGATTTCGTTGCCCAAGCGAATCCCATTCAATCGTTTACTCATGGAATGAGTCCATTGGAAAGTTCAATCAATCTTTTTTTTCATATACATTTTGCCTTTTGTGGAGGATCTGTGCCTACTCTACTTTCCTATCTAGGACTTCGATATACAAAATATATACTACTGTGAAGCATAGATTGCTGTCAACAAAGAATTTTATTAGTATTTAGTTAGGTATTTGCATTCAAAATAAGAAAAGAGAACTATTAAGAACTTGTAAAATAAGGATTAGGAATTAATTTGGGTTGCGCTATATCTATCAAAGAGTATACAATAATTATGGATTTGGTAAATCAAATCCATGGTTTAATAACGAACCGTGTTAACTTACCATAACAACAACTCAATTCCTATCGAATTCCTATATTGGAATTCCTATAGGATAGAACATACACAGGGTGTACGCATTATATATGAATGAAACATATTCATTAACCTAAGCATGCCCTCAATTTTCTTTAATGAGTTGATATTATATTAATTGAATATCCTTTTTGTTTTACGAGATTTTTGCTAAAGTTTCATTTACGCCTAATTAACATCGAGTAGACCCTGTTATTGTGAGAATTCTTAATTCAAGAGTTATAGGGAGGGACTTATGTCACCACAAACAGAAACTAAAGCAGGTGTTGGATTTCAAGCTGGTGTTAAAGATTATAAATTGACTTACTACACCCCAGAGTATGAAACTAAGGATACTGATATCTTGGCAGCATTCCGAGTAAGTCCTCAGCCTGGGGTTCCGCCCGAAGAAGCAGGGGCTGCAGTAGCTGCCGAATCTTCTACTGGTACATGGACAACTGTTTGGACTGATGGACTTACCAGTCTTGATCGTTACAAAGGACGATGCTATCACATCGAGCCTGTTGCTGGGGAAGACAACCAATGGATCTGTTATGTAGCTTATCCATTAGACCTATTTGAAGAGGGTTCCGTTACTAACATGTTTACTTCCATTGTAGGTAACGTATTTGGTTTCAAAGCCCTACGTGCTCTACGTTTGGAGGATCTACGAATTCCCCCTACTTATTCAAAAACTTTCCAAGGCCCGCCTCATGGTATCCAAGTTGAAAGAGATAAGTTGAACAAGTACGGTCGTCCTTTATTGGGATGTACTATTAAACCAAAATTGGGATTATCCGCAAAAAATTATGGTAGAGCGTGTTATGAGTGTCTACGTGGTGGACTTGATTTTACCAAAGATGATGAAAACGTAAACTCACAACCATTTATGCGCTGGAGAGACCGTTTTGTCTTTTGTGCCGAAGCTATTTATAAATCACAGGCCGAAACCGGTGAAATCAAGGGGCATTACTTGAATGCGACTGCGGGTACATGTGAAGAAATGATTAAGAGAGCTGTATTTGCAAGAGAATTAGGGGTTCCTATTGTAATGCATGACTACTTAACTGGGGGATTCACCGCAAATACTACTTTGGCTCATTATTGCCGCGACAATGGCCTACTTCTTCACATTCACCGTGCAATGCATGCAGTTATTGATAGACAGAAAAATCATGGTATGCATTTCCGTGTATTAGCTAAAGCATTGCGTATGTCTGGGGGAGATCATATCCACTCCGGTACAGTAGTAGGTAAGTTAGAAGGGGAACGCGAAATGACTTTAGGTTTTGTTGATTTATTGCGCGATGATTTTATTGAAAAAGATCGTGCTCGCGGTATCTTTTTCACTCAGGACTGGGTATCCATGCCAGGTGTTATACCGGTAGCTTCAGGTGGTATTCATGTTTGGCATATGCCAGCTCTGACCGAAATCTTTGGGGACGATTCTGTATTACAATTTGGTGGAGGAACTTTAGGACATCCTTGGGGAAATGCACCTGGTGCAGCAGCTAATCGAGTGGCTTTAGAAGCCTGTGTACAAGCTCGTAACGAAGGGCGCGATCTTGCTCGCGAAGGTAATGAAATTATCCGAGCAGCTTGCAAATGGAGTCCTGAACTAGCCGCAGCTTGTGAAGTATGGAAGGCGATCAAATTCGAGTTCGAGCCGGTAGATACTATTGATTAACTAGATAAAACTAAAGATAAAGAAGGTATAAATAAAAAAGAAACGAAATAAAAAGAGAAAAAAATCAGTTATGAAATGCAGTAATTCTTCTTTATTCTTCTAATTGATTGCAATTAAACTCGGCTCAATCTTTTTTAGAAAAAAAAGATTGAGCCGAATAAAAATAGATCATGATATGATCATGAGACTTGACAAATTGAGATTCGTCTATTCTATATATCTAGAATATATATATTAAGGTATAATACAATAAAGAAATACAAATAAAATAATAAAATAATAAAATATAGTATTATCATATGATAATGATAATGGAATCAAATACGCAGTATTTACAGAAAAAAGTCTTCGTTTATTGGGAAAGAATCAATATACTTTTAATGTCGAATCGGGATTCACTAAGACAGAAATAAAGCATTGGGTCGAACTCTTCTTTGGTGTTAAGGTGGTAGCTGTGAATAGCCATCGACTACCTGGAAAAGGTAGAAGAATAGGACCTATTCTGGGCCATACAATGCATTACAGACGTATGATCATTACCCTTCAACCGGGTTATTCTATTCCACTTCTAGATAGAGAAAAAAACTAAAGGAGAATGAATGAAAAAAGACATAGTTTGGAAGTTAGACCTTTTTATAGGACTCTCTTTCAATTTCAAAAAAGAGGACGTTTGAAACTTTTAACAGGCGTAATCGTGAGTCAACAAGTGACTCGAACTGTGTGTAAAAAAAGAAGCATTTTTTTTTTTTCAAAATGCTAGAACTAGATAAGGAAGTTTTCTATAACCTTGAGAAAAAGGATAAAAAGGTAGTTTTTTTTTAGTTTATGACTCCGATCAAGAGCGAGAAATCCTTGATTTGGGATTGGACATAGAACCTGGACCCATCGTAGAGACGTTTAGTTCAAAAGAAAGGATCGTATCCTGATGGTAAGAATTATACTTTCGTGGAAATACAGCGCTATAGACTTCAATGCGGTAGAGTAGACGTTTTGTTTCTAATTTTTCTGGACCAAACCTCCGCTCCGACCCAACGATACAATGAATTTTTTCTGTTCATATTCATAAATAAAAAAGATTCGGAATCGCAATGCTACTATATGCGTCCAGAGGAGTATTTGGAATAATATTCTTCTATAATCCATTATTGCGGGGGGTCTTACTAACAGGGCTTCGCTGCACGGGACAGGTCTTCGTCGAAAAGCTAACTCCACCCGGCATTTTCATACCCTTTCTTTGGGTGGTATATCGCCTTTTAAAGTCTAAGAGGGTAGTAGGGGATCTATAGTAGGTAAGATAATTTGCCCTTTGATTTTGATTGAATATACTATTTTTCCGCCTTTACCACGCATTATTGTATGCGCTTCTAGAGAAGTATGTATGCAGGAAGTAAATTCTAACCGCTTTCTTTTGAATCCAATTTCAAATTAGATTAGAAAGATAGAAAGGCCATGAGGATGGGAAAATCAAAATAAAATCTTTTTAATTAGTTCTCCTTTTTTGGAATTTTCTTATTATCCTTTCATTTTTTTTACAGAATATTTTTCAAACTAAAAATAAAAAATACAATACAATAGTCAATATTCCTTATAATAGATATACTTAATTATATCATAAGAATCTTAAGATATTTTTCGACTAGATAGAAATAGTAAATTTGAATTGAGACACCTATTCCATGACGGATTTAAACTTACCTTCTATTTTCGTGCCTTTAGTAGGCTTAGTATTTCCGGCAATTGCAATGACTTCTTTATTTCTTTATGTGCAAAAAAATAAGATTGTCTAGTATTTTTTAGTGTAAGTAATATAATATGGTAGGGTATGTGGCTTTTTCTACACACACTTTCTACACACAAATGAAAAACGGTTATGGATGCGGATATAGGCTACGAGCATAAATGCATGAATATGCAGAGCCAGGTATAGCGAGTTTTATTTTATTTATTTTAATTGAATCAACGAATATTTTTTGAATAGAAAGTCAATGTATCTAACCTATTATTTCACAGGAGTACTAGTTGCTGAAGGCGATTTCAGAATCAAAAAAAGTAAAGTCAAAATTATTTAGCTTATTCTCTCAATTTCAATCGACCGCTGCTGGATTTAGTATATCTAATATGAATTGGCGATCAGAACACATATGGGTAGAGAACTTCTAAAAGGTTCTCGAAAAAGGGGTAATTTTTTCTGGGCCTGTATTCTTTTTCTAGGTTCACTAGGATTCTTATCGGTTGGGATTTCCAGTTATCTTGGTAAGAATATTATATCTATACTTCCATCTCAAGAAATTCTTTTTTTTCCGCAGGGGGTCGTGATGTCTTTCTACGGAATCGCAGGCCTATTCATTAGCTCCTACTTGTGGTGTACTATTTTGTGGAATGTAGGTAGTGGTTATGACCGATTCGATAGAAAAGAGGGAATAGTGTGCATTTTTCGTTGGGGATTCCCTGGAATAAAACGTCGCGTCTTCCTTCGATTCCTTATGCGGGATATCCAATCAATTAGAATTCAGGTTAAAGAGGGTCTTTATCCTCGTCGTATTCTTTATATGGAAATCCGGGGCCAGGGGATCATTCCCTTGACTCGTACTGATGATAAATTTTTTACTCCACGAGAAATTGAACAAAAAGCTGCCGAATTGGCCTATTTCTTGCGCGTACCAATTGAAGTATTTTGAGGTATCTTTTTTGAACTGAGTTGAATGAAGAAAAGAAGAATTGGAAGAAGAAAAGTTTTCTCAACACAGGGAGGAAGTCCCTTCTAAATTGGATTTGTTATTGTAAGGGGATTTTTAAGTATTTATCTAAAGGAAGGAACAAACGAGGATAAGAGAAATTTGCTTTTAATTTTTTTTTATCCAAGTTAGATATATCGCATACTATTCTTCCTTTTTCATCCGAAAGGGCTTTTTTTTTATTCTATTTCACTATTTCATTCCATCTAGATCTAAGAAAGAACCCAATGCACTGAAATTCCACTAATAACTAATATACAAAAAAGAAGAATAGATACAGGGTATCAAACCTATAGAGTTTTTGCTTCAAAGAAATAGAAATATCATGAAATAGAAATATCATCATATAGAGTCAGGGAATGGAATAGAGTCAGCGAATGAAGCATATTCATTAACAACTCCATTTACAGATCAAAAATGAAAAAAAAGAAAGCATTGCCTTCTTTACTATATCTTGTATTTATCGTACTTTTGCCTTGGGGGGTCTCTTCCTCATTTAACAAATGTCTGGAACTTTGGATTAAGAATTGGTGGAATACCAGGCAATCCGAAACTCTCTTAACTGATATTCAAGAGAAAAGGATTCTAGAAAGATTCATAGAATTAGAAGAACTTTCTCTCTTGGACGAGATGATAAAAGGGAAACTAAAGACACATGTACAAAAACCTCCTACAGGAATACACAAGGAAATAATACAATGGGTCAAAATAAATAATGAGGATCATCTCCATACCATTTTGCATTTCTCGACAAATATAATCTGTTTGGCTATTCTAAGTGGTTCTTTTTTTCTGGGTAAAGAGGAACTTGTCATTTTGAATTCTTGGGTTCAGGAATTCTTCTATAATTTAAATGACTCAATAAAAGCTTTTTTTATTCTTTTAGTTACTGATTTTTTTGTTGGATTTCACTCCACCCGTGGTTGGGAACTAGTAATTCGTTGGGTCTACAACGATTTTGGATGGGCTCCTAACGAGCTTATTTTCACTATTTTTGTTTGTAGTTTTCCAGTAATTCTAGATACATGTTTGAAATTTTGGGTCTTTTTTTGTTTAAATCGTCTATCTCCTTCGCTTGTAGTCATTTATCATTCAATTAGTGAAGCATAAATTCATTTGATCTCCCGATATTAATATTAATCAAATTAGCAAGCATCTTTTTTTAGAAAGAAAGCCCTTTTCCATTTTAGCAAAATTCTTTCTATTTATACCTACTTTAAGGTATTCATCATTGCAGTACAACTGTTGCAGTAGAATGACAACAGATTCGTGTATAGGGAACTAGATTAGCTTAGCTACCTATCTAATTTATTGTAGAAATTCTGGGATCTGCGATTGGACATGGAAAATAGAAATACTTTTTCTTGGGTAAAGGAACAGATAACTCGATCGATTTCTGTATCGATCATGATATACGTAATAACTCGGACATCTATTTCAAATGCATATCCCATTTTTGCGCAGCAGGGTTATGAAAACCCACGAGAAGCAACTGGACGAATTGTATGTGCCAATTGCCATTTAGCTAGCAAGCCCGTCGATATTGAAGTTCCCCAAGCTGTGCTTCCCGATACTGTATTTGAAGCAGTTCTTCGAATTCCTTATGATATGCAATTGAAACAAGTTCTTGCTAATGGAAAAAAGGGAGGGTTGAATGTAGGTGCTGTTCTTATTTTGCCCGAGGGATTCGAATTAGCGCCGCCCGATCGTATTTCCCCTGAGTTAAAAGAAAAGATAGGAAATCTTGCTTTTCAGAGTTATCGTCCCGATAAAAAAAACATTCTTGTGATAGGCCCTGTTCCCGGTAAGAAATATAGTGAAATTGTCTTTCCCATTCTTTCCCCTGATCCTGCTACGAAGAAAGATGCTCATTTCTTAAAATATCCCATATATGTAGGGGGAAACCGAGGAAGAGGACAGATCTATCCTGATGGTAGCAAGAGTAACAATACAGTCTATAATGCTACGTCAACAGGTATAGTAAGAAAAATACTACGTAAAGAAAAGGGGGGGTATGAAATATCCATAGTTGATGCATCAGATGGACGCCAAGTGATTGATATTATACCTCCCGGACCAGAACTTCTTGTTTCAGAGGGGGAATCCATCAAGCTTGATCAACCATTAACAAGCAATCCTAATGTGGGAGGTTTTGGTCAGGGGGACGCAGAAATCGTGCTTCAGGATCCATTACGTGTCCAAGGCCTTTTGTTCTTCTTCGCATCCGTTATTTTGGCACAAGTTTTTTTGGTTCTCAAAAAGAAACAGTTTGAAAAGGTTCAATTGTACGAAATGAATTTCTAGGTCCCGGGATTTCTTACCATCAAGTTGGTAAAAAGCCTCGATTTATTGGCAATTGCTAGAATTATCTATGATCTATTTTGGAAATCCTTTTTTTGTTTAGACTGCTTTTTGTTTATGAGATGTCTGGAATTCCTTATTTATATCCCATGCAAAAGAAGAGAATCCAAGGCAAAGGCGAGAACAATCAAATTAAAATTTCTTCTTTTTCGGAGGGATTGCAGGTCTTCTTAATCGTCTATTCGGCACAAGAAAAAGCCTTTTTCTTGTGCCGATTCTTCTTGTATCAAAATAAGAATCCTTTTTCTTCCTAATTCGTCAAAGATTACTATTTCTTCTTTATTCGGGTCTGTCTCTTGGACCTCTTTTTCTTTTGCTTAGGTTTAGCCGAGGTAGTGGACAAACAGAGGGGAAGAAAATATGGCGGGGGAAAAATTTCTTGTGATTGTGAGCAAATTGCTTGGCTTGTTTAATTAAGTTCAACTTCAAATTTACAGAAATTTTGCAAAAAAAAAGTAAACTCTTCCATTGAAGGTTTTTTTATTTTTAGGCTAGTTGAATAGTTTTGATTAAGGTTTTATTAGTTTATTACTCGAAACTAAATCAAGGATTTTCAGGATACTTCCTTCGTGGAATAAGATATTGGATCCTCGAGTGATCTCTTTTTCTTGTTGCTTCATAAGAGTGAATCGAATAGATTCAATTCGCGTTATAAGAGTAAAATAAAAATTCCGCGGGTCCTTTCCGCTCTAATCAGATAAAGGGGGGTAAGGACCCGCTAAGCTCCTACTTTTTCATGTTTACAATCTGGTCCCTCCGATTACTATAGAGATGAACCCAATCCAGAATATGAACCATAAAAGAAAACACCTACTAAACCAATCACAGCAATACCAGCTACAGTACCTATCAGCCAAAGAGGAATTCTTCCAGTAGTATCGGCCATTTCCCCTACTTTCCTCCACATTTTATCAATTGGTCATGCTAGAGACAAAAACAGTCATGGGTAGTTATAAGGATGGTATCCTTCCAAATGGGATAAGAGAATTCTTATTAGTCTCTTTCTTTCTCTCAATTGAAGAAGTAATTGGAAAATAAAACAGCAAGTACAAAAATGAGTAATAAACCCCAGTATAGACTGGTACGATTCAATTCAACATTTTGTTCATTCGGGTTTGATTGTGTCATAGTTCTATAGTTGGAATTTGTTTTATCGTTGGATGAACTGCATTGCTGATATTGATCCCAAGAAAAAAACAGTAGGTACAGCTAGTCCGTGAATAGCCAGCCATCGCACTGTAAAAATAGGATAGGTTCGATCTATGGTCATTGAGGGCCTCCTAAAAGGATCTACTAAATTCATCGAGTTGTTCTAAAGAATCAAAACGGTCGGTTATTAACGGAATTCCTTGTCGGCTTTCCGTGAAATACTCGTTTGGCCTAGGACTTCCAAACACGTCATAAGCTAAACCCGTACTGACAAATAACCAACCCGCAATGAATAGGGAAGGTATAGTAATGCTATGAATAACCCAGTATCGAATACTGGTAATAATATCAGCAAAAGAACGTTCTCCCGTGCTTCCAGACATGCTGAACTCCCAAAATTTTTGTACATTCAAAAAAGGAATTGATTCCGTAAAAGATGGGATCGACCAGTAAATAGAAAATTACTGATATTTCATCCTTGTGAGATTGTCAATTTTGTACCAAAGGTGTATTTTGAGTATACCGAATTAGTATAGCTATCCTTCCTATGGCACAGCAATCTGGTTTTGCCTGGTTCCGAAACATAATTACTTTTTTATTTTTTTTTTGTCTATAGGTAAGCTATATGTTATTCAAGGCATCAATAGAAAACCCCATTTTTGTAGGTTCTACTTACTTTTCATTGGCTTCGGAATAATAGAGTAATTCGGAATAGCAGCCAAAATCTTGGGAAAATCTAAGTTAATGATCAATAGGTTTGGATAAATAATTTAGGAAGGATATTCTCATACTGACACAATACAAGGACAAGTATATGTGAAATCTATCCTTTCATAATTCGTAATTCATCCTTGTATTGTTTGTTGGATTAGGTCTAACTTTCTTGACCAAACTGCGAGCGCGGAACTTTACGAGATGAAATAGGGAAAGACAGAAGATAGAATAGAACTTAAAAGGATAATTGAAGTGACTCGTCTTCGAATCTACTTTGGTTGGAGTTCGAAAAAGGAATAAAAATAAAGTAAATTCAAGGAAGAGCTTTCTTTTTTTTTTTTTTTTAACAGCCCCTTGGCAGGTCGTGGAATGCTTTTGTTCTCCTCTTATTCCATATGGAATACAATCAGTTAAAATAAGAAGGAATAGGGGAATATTCGATCGTTCACTCCAAAAAGAGGGTCCTATTGAAAAAGAAATTATCCAAAATAGAAAGAAGTTTTTTTTTTCAAATTCAATTGTTTATTTATCTCTTATTCAAAAATTTCCCTGAAAATTGAATTTCTTTTTTTCATTCAATGGGGTTAGATGATCTAGTTCTTAATATTATTACTTTACTCAATTGACAAATTCCACAACAAATCTCTTGATTCGGAATTAGGGACTCATGTATCATCTGATGAATCCACTTTCTTTTACACTTCTGTATCTTACTCTATCTTGTTTTTTAGTATTATCTAAAATAACTGATGAATTATGAATTTTCCATAACTTAGGTAAATGCTTTACCAACATATGTAGTGTAGTAAAAAAAAATAAATGGAATTTAACTCTTTCATGCTTACTTTAACTAGTTATTTTGGTTTTCTACTGGCTGCTTTAACTATAACCCCAGCTCTATTTATTGGCTTGAACAAGATACGCCTTATTTGAATTGACTGAATAATTATAATTCAGAAAAGAAAAATCTTTCTTTGGGATTCCTGGCATTCTACGACTCTTTTCCAGACTAATTAGGAATTCTTTTCTTGGTCATTGAGATTCGTGGATAATTTAGAGTACTATTTAGGGATAGATCGTACCTCTTTTTTTATCCCCTCGAACAAATCGAAATGATTGAAGTTTTTCTATTTGGAATCGTCTTAGGCCTAATTCCTATTACTTTAGCGGGATTATTCGTGACTGCGTATTTGCAATACAGGCGTGGGGATCAGTTGGATCTTTGATTGAGTCATTTTTTTTTTTTGATTGACCTCCTCCAGACCAGAGAGGAGGTCAAATTGAAATTGGAGTTACAATTCAATTTTGTTAAGTTATTTTACTCTGCTTCGACATAAAATAGATGGAATCACGCTCTGTAGGATTTGAACCTACGACATCGGGTTTTGGAGACCCGCGTTCTACCGAACTGAACTAAGAGCGCTTTCATTCATTCAAAAAGAAAATCTTTTTCTATTCCTAATGTATCTCACGTACGTATAGTCTCCACAAATTCAAGTTATACCCACTTTACTTTAATTGATCTCGTCGCTACTGCCTATAAAGAAGAAAGAAGTAATAGGTAGGGATGACAGGATTTGAACCTGTGACATTTTGTACCCAAAACAAACGCGCTACCAAGCTGCGCTACATCCCTTTTCCAAATTAAATTGTTGTACAATGCCATTGTACACAATTCCTGTCTTCTTTTCCACATCATAATTTTCTTCTTCTTTCTTTCTCTATCTATATATAGAACCCTCGTGTCATTTCTTCTTTTTGGTCTCATATAATTAAGGAATTATATACATATAAAATCCAATATAATTTCGCCTATAAAAGAAGGATTACTTTTCCTTGGTAATATATAGGAAGAAGGGGTCATCTTTTTCTTTTTTAGGGATAGGAAAATTTCGTCGATATGGTTCATTTTATATATAGCATAACAATCTTGGGCAAGAGTTTATGATCATATATGTATTCCAACAAGGAAGGAGGATTTTCAATGCGGGATATAAAAACATATCTCTCTGTAGCACCCGTGCTAAGTACTCTATGGTTTGGTGCTTTAGCAGGTTTATTGATAGAAATTAATCGTTTATTCCCAGATGCTTTGTCATTCCCTTTTTTTTAATTCTAGTTATTGCTATGGGAGGGATAGATTTCTTCGTGATATGACAAAATTTGATCCTTTTCAATCTTTTTTTAGTATCGGAAGGAAAAAGAAAGAAAAGATGGATTGGGTTGAACCTCAGAGTCATTAAAAATTTGGTAAACCCCATTTTTGAAAATAGAAATTCAATTTAAAGGGGTACCCAAGCTAAATAAGGCCTCAGAAATCAGAGCATAGAAAAGGCGGGGCTGGCTAATTAAATGAAAGGATTTCGAACCAAAATCTTTGCTAATTCGACAAGGATTGTATTCTTTAATTATTTCTCTATTTTTTATTACTTAATTAAAGAATAAAAAAAAATTATTCTAATGAATTTTATTCTTCTTCTTCGGATTCAAAATAGAAGAATAAAAGAATAAGTAGAAGAATTAAGTTAAGTCAATCCAAAAAGAAAAGGAGGTTCATGGCCAAGGGAAAAGATGTTAGAATCAGAGTTATTTTGGAATGCATCAGTTGTGTTCGAAAAGGTGCCAATGAGGAATCGACGGGGATTTCTAGATATAGTACTCAAAAGAATCGCCACAATACACCCGGACAATTAGAATTCAAAAAATTTTGTCGTTATTGTCGCAAGCATACGACTCATCACGAAATAAAGAAATAGGAACATCGTGTGTTTGATCTTTCCAAACAACAGAAAGAGTAAGAACTTCATATTTAATATATAAAGAAAACATAGTATAGAATACAAAATACAAATCAACTCATCTGATTTCCGGTAGATATTATTTCATATGTATAGAGGGTATTCATATACTATAATATGAATCAAATAAGATATGGATCAAAGAAAAACTACTTCTTCTGGATCCTAAATTAATAAAATAAAGAAGTGAATTTTCAAATTTTCAAATTTTAAATAAGGAATAAATCATGTATACATCTAAACAACCTTTTCTTAAATCTAAGCAACCCTTTAGTAAATCCAAGCAAACTTTTAATAAATCCAAGCAACCCTTTCGTAAATCCAAGCAAACTTTTCGTAAATTCAAGCAACCTTTTCGTAAATCTAAACAACCTTTTCGTAGGCGTCCCCGGATTGGCCCGGGAGATCGAATTGATTATAGAAACATGAGTTTAATTAATAGATTTATTAGTGAACAAGGAAAAATATTATCGAGACGAATAAATAGATTAACCTTGAAACAACAACGATTAATTACTCTTGCTATAAAACAGGCTCGTATTTTATCTTTCTTACCGTTTCGTAACTATGAGAACGAAAAGCAATTTCAAGCCCAGTCAATTTCAATAATTACAGGTTCTAGACCCAGAAAAAATAGACATATTCCTCAATTAACGCAAAAGTACAATTCCAATCGAAACTTAAGAAACAACAACCAAAATTTAAGAAACAACAACCGGAACTTAAGTTCCGATTGTTGATGTTTTATTCGAATTCGAAAGGGCCAGACCTATATATATTATAAAGAAAGTAATCCAGCTCGTTGATTCCTACCACTTAATCTTAATTTATTGTATCTTCCCGGAGTTCCCTCTCCGGGAATTCATCTTTTATTATTCCAGTATATTACTTTATTTATACCTTTAATTGATGATCTTTATTTTATTGGAAATCGTGTAAAGATTATTTGGATTTGATACAGCTACTTGTGCAAGCATTTTACGATTAAGAATCAATTTCTTCTTGTACAGGTTGTGTATTAATTTACTATAACTATCGAATACTTTATATACCCGCGTTGCTGCGTTTATCCGAGTGATCCACAAACGACGAAAATCCCTCTTTTGCCTACCTCTATCTCGATGAGAGGAAACAAAAGCTCTTTTTACCTGTTGGGTAATCATTCGATTAAGTCTTAAATGAGCCCCTCTAAAGTTTGAGGCAAATGAACGCATTTTTGTTCGTCGTCTCCGGGCTATATATCCTCGCGGAACTCTGGTCATTGAATCAAATTAACCTTAATGAATAACTAATGATTTCTCTTCTTTTAGCCACCCTTTTTCTCATTAATAACAAAACTAATTATTCCGATATATAAAATATTAATTCCAATGGCTTTTGCTATAGTAACCTTCCCAACCACGATTTTTTATTCCACTCCGTTCAGTTATTTCTATACGAAATAACAAATTCATTCTAATAATACTAAAAAAAATAGTGGGTTCCATCGTTTCTATGGTTCCCTTTTAAACGGTGAGGCCCTCTCTATACACCGGAGCCCTTTCTTTCATCAAAAGGTATTGCGAACTTGTATAGTCCACATTCTTTGGCTCTACCTATCCATTATAGAGTAAATAGCTCTTTTCACAATAAGAGTTATCCATACAGTGACGGTATTTAATTATGAAAGTTGGCTAAGTAGCTGACCCTGTTAGTCCGTTCTTTTAAGATAAAGGAGCATAAGCCTTTTTCTTTTTATTACTATTTCCTCCGCTTAATGGATAACCATTTGCTACCAATGGGAGAATTGCTTCTTATTTCCAATTTAGATAATTGGATTTGCACCAAAGGAAACCATAAATTCCATATACCATAGAAATCTAGGATAGAGAAGCTATATCCTATTCATTGGTACTAATCATGGATACTTCAATTTTTTTTATATTTGTTTGAAGTCATGATCTGAACGAGTCGCACATACACCCTAGCACATGTTCCTCGACGCTGAGGGCATCCTTTAAGCGCGGCCGTTTTTCGAGCATTTCGTATTGGCTGTCTTGCGTTTCTAATAAGTTGTTTAACCGTCGGCATGTTGTATGTATATAGAAAAAAATGGATTGGTTTAGATCCATCTTAACCTGATGATTGCTCATCATGAAGTCTTTCTATTTTCTATTAAATCGAGGAAAACACGAATTTAGCTGTGAAATAACTTTACAAGAAATCCGGACACTACCAATCCTTAAACATTTCTGGAAACCACACTGGATCAGTATCGCAGTGCTTGTCAATCATTTCATCCCCTACAATATCGACAAGTCCATAAGCTTTGGCTTCGTCTGCTGACATAAAAACATCCCTTTCCATGTCTTCGGATACAACCCAAAAAGGCTTGCCTGTTCTTACTGCATAAACCCTTGTGATCATTTCGCGAACTTTGTGTAACTCTTCTACTTCTAGTAAAAATTCTGGTGTCCTTGCCCGATAATAAGCACTAGCAGGTTGGTGAAGCATAATCCTCGCGTGAGGGAATGCTATACGCTTGGTGGGTTCTCCTCCAAGCAGAATGAAGGACGCCATGGAGGCGGCTATTCCGAGGCATATTGTATATATATCTGGTGTCACCGTTTGCATCGTATCAAAAATAGCCATTCCTGAGATTAGCCACCCGCCTGGGGAGTTTATAAACAAAAAAATATCACTAATTCCATCTTCTATACTCAGATATACCATGAGACCTGTAATATGATTCGTGATCTCGCAACGAATCTCTTGACCTAAAAAAAGTGTCCTTTCTCGATACATAACATTGTATAAGTCAACCCAAGTCGCTTCTTCATCTCCAGGAATCCGGTAAGGTACTTTTGGAACACCAATGGGCATATTAGATTAATATTATTAAATTTAAGTAAGAAAACCACACTTTAATATGGAAACGTAAGAATGGAACAGAAAGAAAGAATCCGCAGTTTATTGTCTTAATTTTTATTCTTATTCTATATGAATATTATAGATTCTATTAATACGTAGATTGAAAGGTTATACATATAAGGAATGTAAGACAGATTGAATAAAGAAAAGGGAATGGGTGATTTGAATGCTAAACAAAGAGGGGTAGCGATCTATTCTTCGTTTTTTCCAAATTGGCCAAGTTACCCATTGCATATTGGCACTTATCGAGTATAGAATAGATCTGCTTCTCTTTCTTCTTATGAACAGAATTGGCTTCTTATTTTTAATGGAATGAAATAAATATTCGCGCTTTCTGACACAGAATCCCCTAGAAGGGTTAGGTACATAGGATATGGATAGTCTTTTTCAATGCGATAAAATAAAGCGACATCGTGTCTATTTTTCTTTGCTAAAGGGGTATTTCCATGGGTTTGCCTTGGTATCGTGTTCATACTGTCGTATTGAATGATCCGGGTCGATTGCTTGCGGTGCATATAATGCACACAGCTCTAGTTTCTGGTTGGGCTGGCTCAATGGCTTTATACGAATTAGCAGTTTTTGATCCCTCTGATCCTGTTCTGGATCCAATGTGGAGACAAGGTATGTTCGTAATTCCCTTCATGACTCGTTTAGGAATAACGGATTCGTGGGGTGGTTGGAGTATTTCAGGAGGAACTGTAACAAATCCGGGTATTTGGAGTTATGAAGGTGTGGCAGGTACGCATATTGTGTTTTCTGGCTTGTGTTTCTTGGCAGCGATCTGGCATTGGGTATATTGGGACCTAGAAATATTCTCTGATGAGCGGACGGGAAAACCCTCTTTGGATTTGCCCAAGATCTTTGGAATTCATTTATTTCTTGCAGGGGTGGCTTGCTTTGGCTT